>NC_056725.1:1203856005-1203968505 GCF_019279795.1 Protopterus annectens | reverse complement strand
AATGATCACTGGTCTCATGTCCCTTTGTTACCTAAATAATCTGTCAGCGTTCTCCTTGTACTCAGTCTCCTACCAGCTCATTCAGGGTGACCTTTGCCTGTCTTCATCTAAGCAGTGAAGGATACTATCCTGTTCAACCGCCTGCACCTTTGCAAAAAGAGTGGATCCTCAGACGCCACTGCCAATGTCCTCAACCTACATCAGCAAATAAATAAGACTTACTGGGAGGACAGGTATCTAACCCAGTGAAATCCATGCCAGTGGAACAAGTCTATTAAAGCAGAATTCTGGTAACTTTCAAAATTAATCTGAATAATTGGATGAGAATCCATAAATGCTCTTTTTGGTTATCCTGTGCACCCTTTCTAAACAAAAGTGGTGAACAGTGGTGTATTACATAGTAGTTCAAGGATCTTATTTGGTTAAGCTCCTTGCCTCCCACATACAAGGTACAAGGTTCTATCCTGACCTCAAGCCAATGCTTGTATGGAGTCTGCATGTTCTCCTTGGGTTTCTTTGGAGTTCCTCTCACCTCCCAACAACATGCTGAATGTTTCTACTTCAAACTCTCCAAAGAATGGAGCTGTGGGTAGCAGCACAGACTCTAGATGGTGCCCTATGGGGAAAAGTTGTATATACCAACCACTTTGGGCATCATCTGTGGTGCGCAGTATCCTCAAGAAAGGAGATGATAGATCACAGGCTGTATGGCATGTAAGGACTAGCCACTCAATGGTGTAAAAATTGTCTCTAGGTGATTCAGTCACATTGACTAAGATAGCCAAATGAGCATGTGTATTTGCCTGGGATAAGTGGTTTGAGGACCCAGCCTACTCCAACCTATGCCAGGGATCCATGCTAATTGTCGGAGGGCTGTGTGTGCCCCTATTGGCCAGGGTGTTCCCACCATAAAGCCCAGTACCCTGGGTAATAAGTTACTGGCCAGCTGGTGTCCAGTTGCCCACGTGGGTTACCTGGGATACGTCTGTTGAGTGAAAGTTGGACATAAAACCAATCAACTTACCAAACATAAAACTAAGAATTGCTACACTTCATGCAGGTTCACTGACAGGATGTAACTTGAAAGTGGATGACATGATGATATGGAGGAGGCTGGACATCCTGGACATCCAGGAGACAAGATGGAAGAGCAGTGCAGCAAAGGCACTTGGCTTGGGGTCCAGAGTATACTACTCAGGAGGAGGACAAACTAGAAATGGTGTGGGAATTGTGAGGGAGAGGCTTTAGAAGACAGTGAGGGATATCATCAGAATTAGTGACAGACTCATGACAATCCGACTCCAGTGTAAGGATAGGGCACTATTCATAATCTCCACTTATGCCCCACTGCAGGGTTGTAATAGTGAGAAAAAGAGGACATTTAGACAGCAGTTACAGGACCTTCCAGATCAAGCAGGACAACATGAATTGGAGCTAAAATGCACATAATGGGGCAGACTGAACAGGATACTGAACAGGATATGAGGACTGCATTGATCCACGTGGGTGGGGCAACAGGAATAAAGAAGGAGAGCCCATTCAAGATTTCTGTCTGGAAAATGGCTTGATGGTTACCAACACATGTTTCAGCAAGAGAGACAGTCACAAGATCACATGCAAGACTGGCCAACATGCAACTCAGATAGACTTCCTCCTAGTAAGAAAAGGACACTGGGGTAGAATCAGAGACTGCAAAGTCACCCAGAGTGATACAGTTGCCCCACAGCATAAAACACTAGTTGCCACAATCAGCTGCAAGCAGTGATCAGTGAAGGCTCTAAGGTCAATAGAGACTAGGCTGAAGACCTGGAAGTTGACCGGAAAGAAAGCACAGGAGTTCAACAAAATACTCAGGGCTCTAGCACCTGAGAAGAAGAGGAAATAGGTGCAGCTGAAGAAGAAAACCAGCTCCTCAAAATATCATGTGTAAGGAACAGATTTGCAGCCAAGCAGATATGGAAATAAGATACATAAGGAAATTTGGTGGTGGAATGCAGAAATCCAGGAAGTCATCAAAAGAAAGAAGTGCGTGGAAAAGTGGGAGTTAGATAAGATGGACCAGGCAAAAAAAGGAATAGTGGTTAGCCAACAAAGAGGCTAAATCAGGAGTTGCAATAGCAAAGAACAAGGCAACAGGGGCACCCCACCAACTTCTGGAAAGTGACTTGGTAGATGGCACAAAGAAACTCCATCAGTTTGCAAGGCAAGAGTCAGACACACTTCCTGAGGGATGCCAGTAACAACCTGCTCACCAGGCCACAGGAAATCAAAGGCAGATGGAAGGAGTACTTTGAGCAGATTCTGAATGAAGAAAATCCCACAGAAGCTGTACTGCCTGAGACACAGCTTACGATGAGTGAAGAGGAGGACCCCACCATAGAAGAAGTAAGAGCAGCACTAAGAAAAATGAAGTCAGGGAAAACAATAGGCTCAGATGAGGTCACAACAGATATGATCAAGATGTTGGGTGAGAGTGGGAAAATTTCTTCAGAATGTACAGCAGTATGGAGAGAAAGGGGTATCCCAATTGACAGGGGAGTAATCATACCAGTGCCACTGTACAAAAACAAAGGGGACATCCACAACTGTGAGCAATGCAGAGGTATCAAACTCCTGTCACATTACATGAAAGTTCTGGAGAGGATAATTGATAAATGAATATGCAGATTAGTGGAAAGTAAGATGGGAGATGAGCAGTTTGGATTCAGATCAGGATGCAGCACAACTGACCCAATGTTTGCAGTGAGACAGATAGTCGAGTGGAAGCTAGAGATGAGGAAAGAGTCCACTGGTCATTCCTATACTTTGAGAAAGCAAATGACAAGGTCCCAAGAAAGCAGATTTATGCAGTACTGCTGTGGTTTGAGGTGCCAAAAACATTCTTAAAATTACTTCAGGCTGTGTAAAAGGACCCAGTAACTCAAGTATGAACAGAGTTCAGGCTTACAGAGGGGTTCCCAGTGGGAATAGGTATGCATCAGGGTTCAGCTCTGTGCCCACTGTTGTTCATATTGGTGATGGACTATATTACCGAACAGGTTGGAGGAGACAGAGCAACAAAGTTGCTGTATGCAGATGATACTGCATTACAAGCAGACTCTGAGGAAGAACTTCAGCAAAGGATAGGGAATAGAATGCAAAACTGAATGCACATGGGATGAAATTGTGTACAGGTATGGCAGGTGTAAATGCAGCAACTGGGGGAAATCAGAAGAAGCTAAAAATTGAGACAGAAGGAAAAATAGTGGAAAAGGTTAACAGCTTCAACTATCTGGGAAGGGTGATTGAGGATAAGGGAAGCCTGAATGAGGAGGGCAAAGCTAGAATTAGAGGAGGTGTAGCCAACTGGCATTGAGTGTCAGGTATAGTGCATGACAGATGAATGCCAAAGAAGCAGAAAAGTAAGGTGTACAAAACAGATGTGTAACCAGTACTACTGTATGGAACAGAAACATGGGCAGTAAAGGCAGAGCAGTTGAGGAAGCTAGAGGTAATTGAAATGACGCACCTGATATGGGTGGTAGGATGCACACTGTGGGTCAGACAAAGAAATGAGGGCATCAGAGCAAAAGCCAAGGTAGCTCCAATTGCAGAGACGATCTGCATAAGAATACATTGTGATGGTTTGGGCACATGTGCAGAAAAGCAAGTCAATCTGGTGAAGAAGATTTGGGACAGCCAGGAAGAAGGCAAGAGGAAATGAGAGTGTCCAGCAAGGTTTACCTTTACATCTTCAATCCCAATACAGGCGAAACGGCTTCTGTGAATACCGAAGTGTGAATGTCTCCAACATCGAATTCTGCATAAGCGAATGGCGAAACCTCGCCCCTTTTTGACCCATGGTAGCACTGGTGTGGCGTGACATATTTTCGACATTTTAAATTTTTCGTGGTTTCGGTTCACTTAAATGAGTTGCTTAACTGGCCGGTTGATCATGTGTTATCGACGATATAAAGGTAAATCATCCAGCAAAGAGATGGCTGGAAAGGATGTGTGAGAGAAGACCTGCAATAGTCAGCCATGACTATCAGTGAAGGTAGGAGAGTAACATTGAATCAAGAGAGATGGTAATTGACACAACACCACAAACCTTTGTCGAAAATGGGAAAAAGGGGATGGATGATGATGATGATTTGGTTAGGCTCTAAAGGTCTTGTTGACTGCCTAGTATCAACCTATGATCATACGAACTTATGACAAAACTTAAAATAATAAAAAGCAAAAGGCAAACTAAATAACAGATTTCAAGTGGCCTTTCAATAAACACCCTTACTGGCAAAATAGATTCAATTCAGTCTGAACTAATTTGATGGATTTTTAATTGTTTTGTGAGGAATATATAGGGATTTGTTAGTTTTCTAGTTTAATTATGTTTTTAGTTGGCAGTTAGAAATGGTTCTGTTTTTCGGGTAATACTGTTTTCCTTTGCTTTCTGTTCTTAATTTTGTGTAAAGTTGCATTTTACATTTAATAAAAGGAAAATAATGTCTGTGTTTCAGTTTATTTTATCTTGCTTAATTTTGCCTATTAAAGTAAGTGTGGAATTTTAAGGAGGCTGTTTTATGTAGACTATGGTGTTTTTGGTGGTGTTTAAGAGTGTGTGTGTGTGTGTGTGTGTGTGTGTGTGTGTGTGTGTGTGTGTGTGTGTGTGTGTGTGTGTGTGTGTGTGCAAGAGCACGTGTGTGTGTTTCTGTTCAGTGTGTAAACTTTTATGTTAGCTTTTACTGAGAAATGC
Organism: Protopterus annectens; assembly: GCF_019279795.1. Taxonomy (NCBI): domain Eukaryota; kingdom Metazoa; phylum Chordata; order Ceratodontiformes; family Protopteridae; genus Protopterus; species Protopterus annectens. Next base: position 1,203,963,770 of record NC_056725.1, on the reverse strand, counting down.
AATTACAGCAAGCTTAGGGTAATTTTATTAAACAAAAAGATGCAACAAGGGTGTAGGTAAGAACAGATATAACGCACAAAGAGTGCAGCTACTTTTCAATGGTGTATGTGTGCTAAGCATACTTCTCAAGCGTACCTCATTATGAGGAACGTACCTCATCTGCGGTCTTAAAAAGTTCATGTTCCTCAAAGTTCCACATTGAAAGGGTCTGTCACATATTCAGTATTAGGAAATCTTTGACTGATATTCATGGTAAATAGAAATGAATCATAATAATTCATTAAAAGATCTTTTTTATAAGTAAAAGGAGCATATTTAAGCCATCCTATGACCTTCCTAGTTGAAGCTGTTAGTAAGCCGTTAGTATATGTTTCACATTTTGCCCATTTGTTCCACATTATAAGGGCTAGTGTTCCTCATGTTGGATATGGAAGGTTGAGAGCTATGGTGTTAAGAATGCACCATATGTGCTTTTCTGACACCCTTTATCTCGCATCTTCTATTAGGCATACACACACACACACACACACATATATATATATATATATATATATATATATATATATATATATATATATATATATATATATCTATTTCAGTAGATTGAATTACTATTAGGCCGAACACCGGAAAACAAAGACCATTACACTGAAAATGCAAGATACTGAAATACCGAACCACAGTACACTGAAATGAAATGACAGAAACCACACAATTCCAAATCCCAAAAGGTCAAAATGAACAGCCAAGATGTGATGTGACGTACAGCTACCAACAACTGTGATAATCTAAATCAAATTTCCTGCACAGAGACATGTACAACACCACTTTTCCTGCTGTGCTTTCTGTGATACTGTGACTGACACTCCTCCAACAAAACACTTGCAAAATACCATTGTTTTTTCTGTGCTGCCTGTTATAATTTTAATCAAATATGTTCAGCAGATTCTTGGAAAACAGAGGTGTTTTCAATTGTGCATCCCATATTCCCTAATGAAGACAATGTGAAGTAAACACCGATTGCAATGTAGCTATAGCTTTAAGGAACTCAGCAGTAGAATAGTTAGCTTCATTCTGCAATACATATTCAACCTGACTATGTCTTTGTAATAGTTTATGTTTCTTGGGTGACGGTGGATATCCTGCAGATATACAGATTCGTAATTCATCCACCCTGTTCTGCTTTCTTGCCAGTGTAGACATCACAGATAGGTCTGTGGCACATTTTCCCAATAAACACCTAAGATGCCTATGCTACTCTTCAGCTGAATTTTGTGTCCAAGGCAAAAATAGAGCGTTCAGTTCCCAAACATTCCAAAACTGGATAGGAAATAATGGTGGAAATCTAACTACTGCACTATTGCGAGTAGTAAACTTTCTAAGCTTCCCTAGCAGGTACCAGTCAGAGAAATGCTTCAGCAACTCTCTACCTTCAGCAGGGAAATCCTCATGCATAATATGAAAAGCAGACAGTACTTCCTCTTCGGGTAAGAAAGCTAAGGCTGCCAAAGTTTTAACTGCAAGTTGAAACCTTATAGAAGTATTATATTGTGAAGCTAGACCTAGAGATTGAACTTTCCTCCATATGTTTTGTCCAAAGTGGAAGAAACATCCTTTGGACACAGCTCCATTTATGTTCAACCTGACACTTTTCATTGCGGCAATTTCAAAGTCGCACAGAATATACTTTAAATGTGTCTCAAACCCTTGTGCTGTGAGCAAATCAAACACACAGTGCCACATCATATTATAGGACTTTAAAGATTTTTTGGAACATTAGTGAAAACAACAAAGACACCAATTTATTATATCCACCATATTTAACCAAACCGTGGATGCTGTATAGCTGACTACAAATTGTGCCTTTACAAAAGTAAGTCCCATCCATTAACCGTATGGACACGCTGCATAAATCAAACAGGTTGTTTACAGTTGTAAATACTACAACTGTGGTATTACTGACTGGGTCAACAGACTTTTTCTCTAGAAATACTCCATTCTTTAATGAAAATGCACTTATATCTATAGTATCCAATGTTAAACACTTGTCAAAAACACCTGCTATATCCCTCCGTCTCACTCTAGTAATTTGCTGCAATAGCGCTTTCCTACTGGGCATGGTTGCTGCAAAATCTAGGGATGTAGAGGCCATTGCATCCTCAATCAATCCTGGAGTTAGTATATAAAGTAAAGGGAGGTGTAGGGGGCACAGCCATCCACATAGGGGGGGTGTGGGGGCGTAGCCCCCACCTATTTTAAATGTTTTAATCCATAGACATGGATACTTACAAGTCCAATGAATAACTCTTTCCAGAAGACAATATATACCCAAACTATGCTGTGTCACCCCCCCCCCTTACTTTATATACTAACTGCAGGATCGCACTACAGTGGGGAAAAGGCCATATATAACTTTCGATGAAATGAGTTTCAGTCAAATGAGTTTTCAGTGAAGTGAGATTTCAGTGAATTGTGCTCAGGTAACTGAGTTTCAGTGAAATGAGTTTTCAGTGAAATAAAGTAGACCCATTTATATATATGGACATCATTTTTGTACTGTCAAGTTACAGGTGACTCCTGTAGTGACCCAATGAACAGTGACAACCACATACAGTGTTTACTAACCAAGAAGGAAATACTAGTGGATTGCCAGGCCTTTCTTCTGTATCACATATGTACTACACCTATGGACAATAAAGAGTAAACAATCCATCTAATGCATGTTTTTGCAATGTCAGTGGAAACAGTAGCACACAGTGAAAAAACAAAGTTAACACACAGGGTACATACAAACTCCATTTAGAAGGCAACTCGTTAGAGAATCAAACTACAGCACCTTTTTCTGTGAGGTGACAATGCTATTTACTGTGCATCTGTGTCTCTCTCTCACACACACACACACACACACACACACACACACACACACACACACACGTATGTATGTATGTATGTATGCATGTTTTTACTGAAATTAGACTAAACACACAAAAGTGAACATAACTAAAATCAGAAAGTAAACATTGAAACTAAAATGAGCATACTCTGAGACATAACCTCAGAGCATGCAACATTTAAACTATGTTTTGTGCAGGGGGTAAGCCTGCCATCTGCACCTCTATACTTTTCTGCTACTAATATATTCTAACTTAGAGATTGCACAATACTGTGGAAAGGGTTTGGGCCCCAGTAATGTGGTGATCTCACATAACTGTTAACTAAAGGCTGTTAACTGTAACCACAATTGACAACCTGTAAGGATTCCTTATATATACATATGTGTATGTATGTATATATTTATATATATATATATATATATATATATATATATATATATATATATATATATATATGTACATACACACACACACACACACACACACACACACATATATATATATATATATATATATATATATATATATATATATATATATATATATATATAGTTTATCATCATAATGTCAATCATAATGTCGACAGGCACATCATCGAAAGAACTTCTGCAAACTCTGAACTGCGACTCCTCAAAACTGCGAACACTGATATTCCAAATCACAAAATCTCATCCCCTTTTTGACCCATGGTAGCACTTGTTTCAGGTATGGCGCAGTCGGAAATGTTGACGTTCGCTTTACTTTCTGACGTGTCAGCAGTATGGAATTCACAGAAACAGTTCGACCATGTGCATATTCGGGGATATGCCTGATGACATTATGATGGTAAACCATATATATATATATATATATATATATATATATATATATATATATATATATATATATAAATATATAAGCTATTCACGCACCCAGTTTGAAATGTTGCTTTTACATCTTGCTTTACATTTGTTTCTGTTACAGAGTACCAAGTAAGTTGATTTGGATTGCTAATATACACTTATGAATGAGATATGTTAGAATTTTGTATAGCTCTTTTTATTTTTCTAGATCACTGGTAGTACTATACAGTCTACATAATGCAGAATGGAGCAGTGGGTTGGATTCAAGTGATGCTGACTGCTCTTGCAAACCAAAGGAATATTATTATAATTTAAAGGCTATACTTTAATTCATGGGAATTCTTCTTTTGGGATGGGAGAGTATCAGAGCCAAACCATGGTCAAATGGGGCCCCAGACAGGATAATTGATCAAGGCCCCCACAGTAAGCCCCACGCCTGGCAGCACTCCCCAAGCCATTCCAGTATCCCATTACTTGGCCATTTCTCCCCAGTTACCATAAATACTGTTTAAATCTGTCGGTGTGCATATTATTTTCTTCTTTACTTCTGCAATGATTAGAAATATTTAAAACTTTTATTTCAAATATTATAGTACAAACACTGATAGCCATTTGCTAAACAGTACAGTCTCACAATGAAAACAGACTTAGCATGAACAGTAAGCTTGTCTGCCCTTGAAACTCAAATTCATTGAGACAGCACTGAAACACACATTCAAAGAAAATGCATCTTGCCAGTGTCAGATTAAGTTTACCTTTAGGCTGTTTTCAAAGCATAGGCCCCTTGCACACATTTTTAGGATCATTCATACATGCATGTGTTTTTTTATGTACCATCCTGATTGTATTAATTATATTTGTTGTATAATACAGCCTCACTTGTTGGAGTGTGCTTTAAATTTGTAGGTTTGAACATTTTTCAGTAAGCAATAAATCAAAACATATGAACCAATAATGACAAAACTGCCTATGACAGAACATTTCTACCCCAAAAGGCCACTCAAACTTCTATCATTACAATCCACCAATATCAGTCAATATACATAATCTCTGCAGAAGTAAAAGTCATCTGAATAATTCCACATTAAAGAGATCTCTAACTAATGAAGTGGATGGTGCTGGCAAACAACTTTACACTTCAGTATTTCATGTACAAATCCAGTGCCTGCTGCCCTTGAAGAATAAATTGCCCATGTTGCATAAAAAAATAGTAAGCTGGTAATATTGCAATAGGGAATGGTTGTCAAACCAGCAACAGGTTCATAGTTACTAGGCATCTCATCCAAAGGAAGACACACTCAGAAGTACAGCACCCTCATTCCCCTTTAAAGGGCACTGCAATATCAATGCTCCATCTACATGGTGTGGGAGCAAAACCCAGAACCTTCTACACCAAAGGCAAGTATACTACCTGTTGTACTACTAACACTGATTTCAAATTTTATAGCACCAACACTGCTGTTGGTAGGCTTGCCACCCCTCCATTTTTTTTCCGGACTATCAGGAAATCAAACTGATTCTCCGGTAGTCCGGAAAACACTGTACAAACTCCGGTATTCCGTTTCAAAAAGGAAACAGACTATTGGAGTTTGTAAATCGGCTGATTTACTTTGCTTTTTTTACAGAAAAGCATAGTAAATCAGCCAAAAGCAGGTGGCGGGAACGAAAAAAGAGGGCGTTCCCGTTGAGTGATGCTGTCGTGACATCACAAAATAGGAGGTATGTTGGCGGGAGAGGGGGTTGGGGTGGGCGGGGTTACTGGTGACGCAAGGGGCGTGGCTTTGCTCCAGTTTTAGCCGTGAAGGAAGGTGGCAACCCTAGCTGTTGGCCATTTGCTAAACAAAACAGTTACATATTGAAAACAGACTTAATATGAGCAACAGTAAACTTTTCTTCTCTTGAAACTCAGCATTCCTTGAAAATGCACGGAAACTCAACATTCCTTGAAAATACAATAGAACTCAACAGTGCTTGAAGATGCATTGAAACTCAGCAGTCCATGAAAATGTGCAGAAATTCAACATTCTTTGAAAATGCTCAGAAACTCAACAGTCCTTTAAAATGCACTGGAACTCAACAGTCCTTGAAAATGCACCTACTGATAACAGTTTGGCACTTGGTGTAGAAAATTCAGGCTCTAGTCTCCTGTAATCAAGGTACAGGGTTTGAGTCTGAATAAGTTAACCAACTTGCCATCCATAACTGGGGCATTTTACACACTCACATGCCATTCTGCATGTTCACTCACCTCTAACCCATTCCATTCTCCATGTTTGTCCATAATCTCTGTGCTTGCGCATCTCTTTCATATGGAACAGAATAACAAATACGACATACAAACCATGCATGGATGCTACTAAGGACACACTTTGTGTATGTCCTTAAAGAAGAAATGTAAGTTTTGTAACAGCCCCCAAGTCAGTGGGCCCTAGGCAACTGCCTAGGTCTCCTAGTGCTGGATCCGGCTCTGGGGAGTATAATTTTATTTTTAGACTCAGGTCCTGGATAGGAGGGTTAGTGCTTTGGATTCATTGTCTTTATTCCAATTCTGAGGTTTGCTTCACATGTTGCTTGGAGTTTCAGTACATAACTTCCAAAAATTCCACAACGGTACACAATTCATTGTCTTTTTATTAAATTTAGTGTTAATGTTCAGGTTGATGTCTGTTCGGGATGCTCATATAGGTAGTTCTTACTCAGGGCTAAATTGCCATGTAATGATGTTAATAATTTTACCCAGAAGACAGGTGCTTCATCTGGGCCTGGGGTTTTCCATTTAGGAGCTTTTCTTAATTTTGTTTCAATTTCTATGGCCATTAATTCATATATTCATATTGATGTAGGTGACGTAGAAAATGTTGTAAATGGATTCACTCTGTGTTGACAGATAATTTAATTGCCACATTAAACATGGATATATCTCTTGAAGGAATTCTCGGTGGAATCTCATGTTTTCAACTGGGCAGAGTTTCAGGATGAGATAATTTTGTTGATTCCTTCTACAAAATTTAAAATGTTTGCTATCTTTAATTCTTGTAAAATTATATAATTATATAAAATAAACAGAATTTGTGATACATTTCTAAACATGACAAAAACAATTTCATTCTCAAATCTATATCATACCCCTTCTTATTAAAAATACTCTCCAATTTCACTACTATATTTAGATATTAAAATATGCTCAGCCATCATAGCTTGGAGACTCCATTTAGTAGATAACCAGTTTATTTCAAAATTGCTCTTGAGTTTCATGGAAGTGACACAGACCCATGGCTATAACATAATGATGAGCATGATTTTTATCACAGCACTAACACTGGTAATCAGCAAAGAGTTTTTGCTTCTGATGCTAGTAAAGCCTTTGATTCAGAGTTCATTCCATTTCCTTTCTAGTTACATTCAAGCTATTAAAATTATGTACGTTTACTTCTCCTTGTCTAGCTATAAATGGTAGGCTATCATCTTCTATAAGGATGTAACGGGTCCTAAAAGGGAATACCTTTGGTCATCCTACCTTTTTAATCTACCTTCGGAGATATTATTTTCTAAAGTCCTTCAGGACCCTAAGCTAGCCCTTATAATTTTGTAACAAATATACCACTATCGCTTATTTCACAACTGATCATTTTTTTATACTTCCAAAAGCTAGCAAAATGTATTCCTTATTTGTAAGAAACTGTTGGCCATTACACCTGAGTATCTAATTAGAAATTAAATATTTGGCAAATCAGCTTTGTGTCCTAGTAAGGTTGCCGGCAATGTTAAATGGACTTTGTTGCATCATATCAAAGAAAATAACACAGTAATTTGAAATGCAGAAATGAGGGAGTGTTGTTACCTTTAAAAAGTGCCACATTACAACTTAACTTGATAAGGATCATGATATCTAAATTATTTTTTCTTGTATGATTTCATTGTAATAAATGCAAGTAGTTAGCAATAAAACTATGTAAAAAAGAATAAAAAGAAACATTTACTCTCATTTCTTTATAATTCAGTATTAAATTCCACTTAAACTATGGCACTCATATTTTGCATTACTGCATATTTCATTTAAAAGTACTACATGCTTGTCCAGACTGGATAACAATTTGGAACAATGCATAACAATGTACACTAGCAATTCATGCTTTTATATATATATACTTGATTTCCCAGAAACTAGCTGTTATGGGTAAATTAATATCACCCCACTAGACATGATATGGCAAAGACAATTACAGACTTCTTTCACATTCTTGGGCCTGCAAATCAATTCAACCTATTTGGACCTTTTATTAGACAATTTAAAAATTATTGATTATCAGAGAAAAGAATGGTTGTAAAAAGTTTAACTGTCTGCTTGGTGTACTTATTCCATACCTCTTAGCCAAATATTCTGATCTAATCTTAATACTTTCAGCTTGGGTTAAATTCTTCATGATCAAACATTAAATTAATAGAAAATAAATTTCTCATAAACTGTGGTGTTTTTTCATTCGACAAAATATCTCCTCAAGGAAATATCCACAGAACTTTTTTATGGGTCACAGTCAGTTTTCTGATTCACGGAGCAAACTTTTTATTTTTATTTATTTATTTGTTTATTTATTTATTTATTTTGGCATCCCCACAGGACAAGGCCCTATGGCTCCTCTACCTGCACCCAACCACCCCATTCATTTTGCAGTCATGGGATCTGAGTATTCTTTTGTAGGTGAGAGCCCTCCAGTCCAGGAAAACCTAAGGATCTCATCCACTCATAGTGGTAGTACCCCACGCTCCCCAGCGGCATACTTGTGGTTTCTTCTGAACTCCACTATTGCTGTCCACCAAGGGGAACATTTGGCTCACAGTGCATCTTGTACATGGCAGTGCAGAGTTGTTAGGCTTGAGCTCCACAGGGTAGATATCTAATACTTCCATTAAATGTCACCCATGTCACAAGTCTGTGCTGTCTTCTTCCTCCCAGCATGGGTGAACAGGCAGTGGTCACTCACTTCCATCTATCCCTGCCAGATCATACAAGCACCCAAGCCACTATATGAACTCAGGTCACCTGTAACATTGTCAGGGCTTTAGCCATCTACACCATACAGTGGCTTAGTCATGACCAATCTTAATAAACTCTGTTATTTGAACTGGTGGCTTTAAATAATGTGCTTATGACTAAGTGAGATGATATTCTTACCTTAGATGTCAGCATCAGCTACCTCCAGATGATGGACTTGTGTAACAAAAACATCTTTATTGAATTATTACTTATGACATATGACATATGCAATCATACATTTATATAAATGACAACAAATCATATTAACATATTTTCAGTTGCAAATATTATCCATCACGTATAATCTTCTATACAGTCATTATCAATCAAACATTACATAGCTCATTCAGTTCTGTCTTCCCTTAAACCTCATTCTTTCTCTAAAACATTATTCTGCATGTATTGTACCCACAATTCACATTTTTTCTATGTAATTTGCTCCTACCCTTTTCTAAAGACCCCAATTTCAGTTCTTTTATCTCTATTACTATATTCACTGTTTCTAGTACAGGTGGTTTAGACTTTGATTTCCATTTTCTAGTAACTGCTTCTTTGACAACCACCACAACTAAACTCAGCAAGGCCTTACTGTATCTAGGCAATTCAGATCCCATATCACAACTCAGAAAATCATTTCCTTAGTTATGCCAATTTGTTCACTCAGTATTTCTGACAGAGTAGTCTGCAGGAATTTTTTAAAGTCTGCCAGCTCATTACACTCCCAAAAAATATATTCCCAATTATCTCTTTCTTTCCCATTACCCATCCAACATTTGCAGACTGCCTGAGGAAAATTGTTGGAGTCTCCTTGGGGTATAAAATATGTATGCAAACACTTCCAAGTAAAACTCCTAAACCTTCCAGACTTTGTTGCATAGTTGGAAGCCACACACACACACACACACACACACACACACATATATATATATATATATATATATATATATATATATATATATATATATATATATATATATATATATATATATATATATATATATCCTCCCATTGTTTCTTTGTGAATTGGCTTATCCAATCTCTCTTCTCAATCATTTCTAATCTCCTCTGATTGATTCCTATAGTTATCATGCAATATTTTATATGCCCTGCTAATTATCTCTTTTTATGTAACCTGTACCTTAATCACATTAATGTTTATTGTAATGGTCTCTAACCCTTAACCAAAGGGTTTACTTACTTGCAATATTATGCATGCTGTTTTACATTTGTATATACTGTGGTATGTTCAAGGATAATTATGAAATATAGTTCTCAGTTTTTATGATATGTTTTGTAATGGCTTTGACCTTTTGTTTGGCTCATTTACCATGTTATATCACCTGACAAATAATAAAAATATGATTATTAGAAAAGCATAACAACAAAAAAATTTGAAATCCTGCCATTATCAATGCACAGTGCCAGTGAAGGTATAAAGGTAACAAATGGTACCCTAAATTAAATAAGACCAGAACAAACCACACAGACATGCACCATTCTGAATTATGGACTGGCTTTGTGGTTTAGATGGATGGAACTCTAACTGTGACCAGTGATACCTGTGTTCAAGTAGTAGGCCCAGTCACTGAATCAGCCATGCAGCATTCTGAATTATGGACTGGCTTTGTTGTTTAGATGGCTGGAGCTCTAACTGTGACCAGTGATACCTGTGCTCAAGTAGTAGGCCTGATCACTGAATCAGCCATCTGTGGAAATGGGAATGAGCAGCTTAATTCTGTCTCCACCCTTCCTGGGAGAATAATTTATTTCCTGCTTTGCTACAGCTCTCAGAAGAGACTAGGGAGTTTAGCTCAGTTGGGCAGAATGAGGGGAAGAACAGACAGATCATCTGTAGTAGAGGGTGTGCATGTTTAGGGTGGGTTTGGCATAATGGTTAAGGTGTTCATCTCATAAATACAAGGTACAGGGTTTGATTCTGAACTCAGATTATTGGCTAGGCTTAAAATGGCCCTTCAGGACAATTAGCCTAGTATTCACCTATGAACCTATAATACTACATGCAGGTAGAATGCACTGGTGTCTCTGCTTGCCTTGTGCAGTAAAAGGGATTTAATGGGGGGCCAAAGGGGAAATGTCTCCCCTGTCATTAGAACGGTGGTGTGCTTCGATGTCCCATCTCCTCTCTCCCTTAATGTGAAGATTGAGGAGGGATGTCTGGATATGGCAGGTGGTTTTTGATAGGCGGTACCAAAATAAATATGCAGCAAAAGTATTCTCAAGATGTTGTACTACTTGTGAATGTGAGTGTATCATAGTAGAGTTTCTGTAGCTAGAAGAAGATATATCCATTTGTATTTAGTAGACTAAATCAGTGTGATATCCATGTATGGTGAAAATCTTCAAGCCATTATTTGCTTGGAATATGATGAAACTTTAGTCTCTGCACAGAGCATAGAATGTGTATTTTGATTTGACTGGAGCAGATGGGGAGATCCAGTGGTCCTTTTCTGTACTAAATGACCGAGTCTGTGGCATATTCATACAGTTCCTATGTGAACAAGGTTAAAGTGCTTTGAATGTATCCACTGTCTCCTTATTTTTAAAGTTAAACTGTTTAGTTCCTTAAAATAAATGTACTTATTACTTTTATAACAAAGGATGTCATATTCAGCAACAATACTCCTTTTAGAATAAAACACAGCAAAGGGAAGAGATTTAGTATCAGCTGCTTAGCTATTTTTAATAAACCACAGAGTTTTTTTAGATAGCAATGCTTTCAACAAACCTAGATGGCACTTAACACTATGAAAGTGCCCACAGTGCTGCTTTTATATAACTGACTCAAAAACATGGTATTCAGTGTTGTAATTACTCCGTATGCTTTGCTGACCTGTGAGGAACTGAAAACAAAATTAGGAAATATGATACCACATAAAGGGAAGGAGAACCTTTGGTCAGTACTTATAAGTAAAAATCATACAGTGCAAAATCAGGAAGTACAGCTGCAACAGCCTTGAAGTGGGTGGGATAAGTCAAATAACATGGGATATTTCACCCTTTACATGATCAGGCAGAGAATGGTTGTTTCACAATAGATCTGTCTTCCTTGTCTATTGTTTCTTTTCCTCCATATCTTTGCTTGGTCTGTGGAAATTATAGCATTGATGTACGTCAGTCAGGCCTCATTAGTTTCCAGGCAGAATTCTGGCATCTGGTTACTTTTCTTATATGTTTTTTATTTTATTCTTATAAATGCTTTGATCATATGAATAATTTTCTGACATAATTTCTCAAAGGTTAAAATGTCATTGATATCCAATGTTAAATGCAAAAGCAAAGTCAATAATGTTTCATCCACCAAGCAACCTAGGCAAATCCATATCCTAAAACATCAAATGCTGAAGGAGTCTTCTTGTAATCACACCCCCACTGTCCGAGTTAAGAAATGACGAATGCACTTAGTGCAACACTTGCAAATGAATATGGCTTTGGAATACAAAGGGCCATTGTTAAATTTCAGTGTTTCTGGAGAAAAGGAAAATGTACCAGATTTTATTTGCATGGTTATAGAGGTTGTCCAAGCATGATTAGACATTCGTGTTCGTATGCAAACTTTAAGTCCTTCACTCGTAAGCTGATGAAAAACATCAGCCGCTGCAAGAACCAGAAAGAACTGTTACCATCACAGAAAAGAGGATATTCTTCAATATGTTCATTGTTTTCAGAGATTTACACCAGAGGTCCATTTGCTATCTGCATTTTCTGTTTTTCATCACAACAAGTAACTATAAGAAGTGGTTTATCTAAATTAACCACAGTGCCTTCAGAGCTAGAAAAACTTTGTTGAGGCCTCTGACCCAGAACCTTCAAATGGCAAATTATATTGTCTTAGTATAACCAAACTATTCCAGCTTTCTAACCCTTAAAGTCAGTGTGTTTAATTATTGTATGATTTCATTGGGTGGTCAGCAGACGTAATCTAGGGCAGTTACACATAGTGCTTGCATTCCCATAGTCCTTTTTCCTTGACCTGAAACAAAAAATAAATACCTCTTCTCACCAAACGTCTGCATTCTGAAGGTTTTTACTGCTATGCAATATATTCTTTTGTATAAATAGTTGTAAACTCCATCAGGAACCCGCCAGCAAGTAACCTGGACAGATGCCAGAAGTTATCCTTACATGCTCTCGCAACCGCATGAGTATTTGTGAGATAGTCATCAGCTTACTTGTTAGAATAGCTGTTTTCTGGACCAATCCAGTGCTAAAATGTTATCACAGATGGATATCAAGATGGTCATCTCTACAAGTGAGGCTCTGTGAACATACAGCTGACAAACATAGCCCCCCTCACTTAAAGTGTGAGAACAACAACCATTACAAAGGTACAGTTTGTATATGAAAGGATGGTAACAAAAAATTTAAAAAAAAGTAGAAAAAGTATGGAAATGCATTGGGAAGGGAAACAAGACAGAAAGAAAGAAAGGAGTATAAGGGAAGCAAATGACAACTGGCCTGCATAAACAATGACGTATGAGACATGGTCAGTCAAAGTAGAATGACACAGATAAGTTAAAATATGGGAAGAGAGATGTAGTGCACTTTCGCTTGAGTGGGTTTCTACATTTCTTTTTCGAGATTTTGAAATTTCAGTCAAGAAACGTAGACCCATACACATATATGTGCAGATGTGTGTGCGTATGTGTAAATATGTGTGTGTGTGTGTGTGTGTGTGTGTGTGTGTGTGTGTGTGTGTGTGTGTGTGTGTGTGTGTGTGTGTGTGTGTGTGTGTGTGTGTGATCAAATGTCTCTTTTAGCAAAAGGTTTCTCACTTTTATAAAATGTCATTAGTGGTACTGTTCTTGACAGACTCCTTGGCTCTTCATTTTCCAGTAGGCTTAGCAGCAACATGGCCAGCAAGACCGGTGTAACTGTGGAAAGTTTCAAAGTAAGCGTGCTCAAGACAGCAGAATACACTGAAGTTCAGCTGTCTGAATCAGTTTAGTTGAAACATTCATCTTCACATATTGCAGCTTTATTGTCTCAAAATTGTGGAACTTCGGAGGTGATATTCTTCCCTTACCTCCACAGTTGGGCAGTATTAGAGTTAGCATATACAGAGGCAAAAATAGAAATCAAAAACACTGATGGATACAGCTTACTCCCAAAAAACACAGACTTCTCCAGAATTGAAGTATTATACAAAAAGGTTCAATTAAATACCCCCTATTGTCACATAGCTGGTGCCTTAAAGTTTAGTCAAGCACCTTACTACGATTTGCTGACTTGAATTTGCAGTTCTGAGTTCAAATCATTATCTAGGTAAGTAATCTATGTAACACAGGACAGAGTTCCCACCAGGAAGAAGTACAGAACTAACTCAAAAAACAAGCCAACCTGGTGGAATCACAAAATGTAATATGCTGTATAACAGAAGGAAGAAAACTGTGTAAAAAATTAGGAGATGCAGCACCCAGCAGGATAAAAGAAACAACTCGGAGGACAAATAAAGTCTACCAAAGCCAAATTTCAGGTAAATTTGGCCTCCCAGGCCAAGGACAATCACAGGGCATCTTTTAGCTATGTCTGCAACCTCAAAGGTAATGCACAATGGTGTGCAGAGCTCATTGTAAACTGAGACACCTATATTGAGCCAGAAGATATAGCAAACCTACTGACGACAAATTCAGCTCCAACTTTACCCCTCTCTTCCTCTCAAACGTCCCTCAGGAAATACCATCAAATATAACTCCCCCTGCTATCACTAGGGAACAGGTCTTTAATGCCCTCTTTAAGACCAAGAAACTGCAACAATGGGCCCTGACAGTATCCCCTGATGCCTTCTAAATAGCATGAAACATGACCTATCAGGCCCTCTGGAATTGCTATTTAATTGTAGCCTCCAAACGGGCTTTGTGCATCATGAATGGAGAATAGCAACAGTCACCCCTCTGCACAAAGGTGAGCAATCTACAGACCCTGGAAGCTACAGACCCATAAGTCTCACTAGTCCAATAGGCAAAGCCATGGAATGAATTATTGAAATGATCAATAATTACATAGTAAACCTCCGGACACTGGAACCAACCCAATTTGGTTTTGTCAAAAGCAGGTCATGCCAGCTCAACTTGATCTGGCCAAGGCATTTGACACAGTATGCCACTCGGGCATTGTTGATAAACTCAAGAGGTTAGGAACAAATCCTTATATCACCTGGTGAATAGCCAACTAGGTCACAGACAGGACCCAGGAAGTTAGAGTTAGATGGTCTACATAGAGGCCAGTTACAAGTGGAGTCCCTCAGGGATTGGTCCTGAAGTCAAGGTCAGTGTCATTAGCCTCTGGCCAAAGCTAAATTTGCAGATGATTGCAAATTAGGACCTGTCATTGAATCCCACACTGGCACAGATGTTCTCCAGGAAGGGCTGACACCGACAACTCATGTCAGAGCCATGGACTAAAACTAAATGCTAAGAAATGCATAATAGTATCTGTCAGGAAGTCATCCACCCCTGGTAGCTATCATATTGACAACACACCACCCGGAAGTCAGGAACTTTGGGGCACACATACAGTAATGTAGCCTTTGACCATCATGTGTCTATAAAGTAGTGAGGAAATCTATGTTGCACAACTTATAAACAAATGTATGGCATCTAGGTCCTAAGAAGGCATTGTTTCACTGTATTCAGCATTCATCAGACCTATCATTGAGTACAAATCCCCCCTTGGTATGTACCTAACCAGGCATATCCAACAGTTGTAATGTCCACAGAAGTTCCTCACTAAAAGAATATAGGGTATAAGTAACATCTTCTGTGCAGACTGCTTCAAGGTCCTATTCCCTGTATTCTGTCTCTTACAGGTTGTTGAGGAAGATCTATGTCTGGCATGCAAGGCATTGTCAGACCCCACTCTGATGGACATTCTGCATATCCACAAAACAAACAGCACCAGAATTACCTGCTCTAAAGACAAACCTTGCCTGGGATACAAGTAGGACCTGCTGGAGAGATAGGTATGTATCCCAGAGACTACCCTGGCTCTGGAACAGTCTCCCCATTCATGTGAAGCAGAGTTCCTGCCTAACCCAGTTCAGTTGTAACTTGGACAATTGGATGGGAAACAGGAAATTCATCCCTGGCTTGGCACCTGTGTCTCTAATGGACACAGGCATTCTGTTCATCTCCCAGATCCATGCTTACACTTATCAAGGGTACCAGAACTTGTCAGAGAGATGGGATGCATGGCTAGGCATAAAAAGACCCTTGCGATTGTTAGCCTAGTAAACACCTATGAATCTATGAATCTATGAATCTATGAAAATGCCTGTAGTGGTTCTGCAAAACAGGCAAAAAACTACACCTGGCATCTCACTGTAGCTCTGAAGAAGGATGTGCCTAGTGAATAAGGGATGTGGTGGGAGGTTGGCATAATAGTTAAGGTGTTTACCTTACAGTCACAAGTTGCGGAGTTTGATTCTCACATGGGGTAATTGCCTAGGCTTAAAATTAGCCATAAGAGCAGTTAACCTAGTGCTAATTTATGAGCCTTTGTATGAGCAACATACAATTCTGATACTGGGGAATTAGTAGGATTTTTCAGGACATTGAATTACTAGAAAGGATGAAAGTTCAGAAATGCTGCAGAGCAAGTAAAACAACTGAATAAGCTTATATCTGCATTTATAAAGGAGAGAAGAAAGGAGATGATGAAAATGCAGCTGGAGAGGAAGCAGAGAAGGAAGTCCAAAGTTTTTGAAGAGGTAAGACATAAAGTCCAGATCAGCTGCAGACATCCAGATGACCTTGCTCATAGGCTCCACAGCAGTGGTTCTTGGTGAAACAATGGCAGAAGTGTGCAGTCTCTCCATAGGAAATGTCATGCTGTCACAGAACTTCAGGGTAGAAGGTGTAGATACATGATATACAACTGAATCTAAAGAGACAGGCAAACACACACCTGGTACTCTCTTTTCCCATCACAAGTAAGATTATGGAAAAGTATCCTATCTGACAAGCTTGTGGAATTCCTGAATGGTAGTTCTCTGGCTGATGAAAAGCTAAGGTTGTCCTAGTCCAACTTTATTTAGATCTATGACTAGGTTACTTTTGAAGAGGGCAAAGGGAACTCTGGGAATGGTATGTATGCATATATATATATATATATATATATATATATATATATATATATATATATATATATATATATATATAGGTTCATAGGTTCATAGGCAGGTACTAGGCTATCGGCCCAAGGGCCTAAGTAAGCCTAGCCAACAAGGTTCCCTGGCTTACGCCACCCAGGAAAGTTATTTTCCTGTGCCCCTGTTGAGCAGAGCCACAGAAGTGATCCCTGGGGTGTATTTCCTATTTCCCAACCAGTCATCAAGATTTTTCTTGAAGAGTGCTAATGAGGAACTTTGCTTGACATAGATGGGTAGCTTGTTCCAGAGTATGGGAAGTCTCTGGGGCAGGAATCTATTCCTCCAGCATGTCCTGTTTATTGTGGTGACAAGTTTTAGGTCCCTAGAGCGTGTCGCTTGGAGGGATTGGGATTTCTTTAGGTGTAGCATGTCCAACAGCTCTGGGTTTGACATAGCTTTATATGTTAGGCAGAGATCACCTCGGAGTAGGAGATATGTTACAGAGTAAAGCTGGAGTTTTTTGAGATGGTCAGTGTAGGGCATCTGTTTGAAGCCAGTAATCCTGTTTGTGAGGTACTTCAGTGGCCTTTCCGGCTGCTGCAGATGTCTTGTGAGGTACATTCCAAAAGGGTCATTGTATTCTATAATGGGTCTAATGAGTGCTGAGTAGAGGGGAACAATGACCTCTTTTTTCCTGGATGAGAACCCTATTGTGATGAGGTGTGCCACGTAGAAGGATTTCCTGACTACTGTGGTGATGTGATTATCAAAGGAGAGACTACTGTCCACCTGGGTCCCAAGGTCTCTTATCACACATTTGGCATTAAGTAGACTGCCGCCTATGTGGTAGTTCATGGGTACAAAGTTTTTACCAAAGGGAATGACAATGCACTTTTTGGTACTGACCTTGAGGCCATGGCTCTGACAGCAAGCAGCAGTCTCAGTGAGGTCCTTCTGTAGGATGTCCACATCATTTGGGGACTCAACTATGGCTCCTAGTTTGCAGTCATCTGCGAACTTCATTAGCCAAAGGCCTTCTGTGTTAGCCTGTACTTTGAAGAAGTAGATATCAAACAGGATAGGTCCCAGGACTGAACCCTGTGGTACTCCAATTGTCACTGGTTTGAAGTCAGACTTGGAGTCTGCAACTTTTACAGTGTGGGTTCTGTCGGTGAGCCAGTTGGCAACCCATCTTGTGATGTAGGGATTTATACCTAGTTTAGTGAGTTTAGCTATAATTCCAGAATGGGGGATGGTGTCGAAAGCCTTGGCGATGTCAAGGTAGGCTGTGTGAACCATCTTACCCTCATCTACAGCTTTGGAGACTGCCTCAAAGAAGTTGATCAGGTTCAGGAGGCATGATCTGCCTTTCACAAACCCAAACTGGGTGGGGTCCAGAGTTTGGAGGTTACCAATGTCTTTGTTTATGAGTTCCATGATGATATGTTCCATGGCCTTACAGACCAGGCTCGTCAGGCTAATAGGCCAATAGTTCCCGGGATCAGTGGTGGCTCTCCCTTTGTGGAGTGGGATAACTGTTGCTGTGCACCATTCAGTGGTCACAAAGCCTGATGTGAGGCTATGACTGAACATAGTGCTTAGGTGGAGAGCCAATTTGTTCTGAAGTTCATGTAAAACACAGCCTGGGATGTTGTCAGGTCCCATGGATGCTGTGTTTTTGGCTTTAGAGAGTGCAGGTTTTACCTGTGTGGTTGTGATTACAGGGACTCTGCATTCTTCCTGTTTACATATGGACCCTTTAGGGGATGAGAAGGGGGTAAAGTTAGCACTGAACCTATCTGCCAGAATGTTGGTAATGCCAGTTGGTTCTGAAAATTTTCGTGCCATTGTACTGTAACTCAGAACAGATTTGGGTGCTGCCATTGAGGTTCTTGGCATAGCTATAGAATGCTTTGTGGTTGTCCCTAGAATAAGTGGCAATTTTGTTTTCATAGCTAGCTTTGGAGGATCCTGTAAGGGATCTTAGCTTCTTACTGAGGCTGACCAGGGAACTCCTCCACTCATGGGATTTTACTCTCTTTTGCAACAGTTTCTTCCTTCTGTTGTAGAGTTTGTTTATGGCAGGGAACTACCAGATTGGCTTCCTTTTTTTTTGAGGATAGCGTCTTGGTTCTGTTTGGGATAGCATGATCCATGCACTCGTGTAAGTGCTTATAGAGTGTATTTGTGTAGGATTCAACTGTATTGTCCATCTGGATGGGTGTCATGAAGCTCTCCACTTCTGCCTTAAGAAGCATGAAGTTGGCTTTGGAGAAATTTTTTACCGTGGTTTCCTTAATGAGGGGTGGGGGCAGGATGTGGATATCTAGGGTGATTAGCTTATGGTCGGATCTGACCAACGAGGAGTTGACTTCAGGTGTGGAACACTGGTCACTCATGTTGGTAATGACTAGGTCTAGGATATTGTTGCTCCTGTTGGAGGTGTGGATAAGTTGATCCAGGGCATTGGAATTTTTGAATTCCAGAAAGCGTTGAGTGAAGGAGTTGGTACATGAGTAGTTTTCCCAGTTAATGGTGGGGTAGTTGAAATCACCCATTATTAGGGTGTTTGGTTGAACCCTAATATTTTCCAGTATATCAAGAAAAGAGGAGTGGGAATCCTGGGGCATGATGGGGGTCATACACTCACTGCATACAATAAGTAGTGACCTCTGCAATAGAAGAAAAATTATTTAAAGCAGAGTTTCCTCACAAGGAGAAACTGGAAATAAAACATTCCTCATATTTTAACAATTTGTCAGAACAAACTTTAACATATGTGGCTGAAAATTTAAAATTCTGAAAATCAAAGTTGTAGACATATACACTTTTCCCCTCAATACCTATCAATATTTTCCCATCCTTATCAGAAAGAGTAGAACTGGAATTAATTAATTACTTAGCAGTAGTGGGATGAACTAAAACTATAACTGCTAGGTCAGGTTTGGGAATACTGTATAAAAATTTAAAAGACTGAGGAACTCGGGGAAGAGTTAAGACAGGCACTGGGTGGCAGTGAAGAGCTACAGAATAGCTGGGTAACTACAGCAGAACTAATAAGGGAGACGGCTAGAAAGGTGCTTGGTGTGACATCTGGAAAGAAGGAGGAGCACAAGGAGACCTGGTGGTGGAATGAAGAAGTACAGGAGAGTATACAGAGAAAGAAGTTGGCAAAGAAGAAGTGGGATTGTCAGAGAGATGAAGAAAGTAGACAAGAGTATAAGGAGATGAGGTGCATGGCAAAGAGAGAGGTGGTGAAGGCCAAGGATAAGGAATATGACAAGTTGTATAAAAGGTTGGACACTAAGGAGGGAGAAAAGAACCTGTACCGATTGGCTAGACAGAGGGACCGAGCTAGGAAAGATAGATTCACTATAAAATCTCGAAATACTGAAATGTTGAATTTCAGTATTTCGAGACTGAATAGTTGAAAACCCACATACACAAAAACCCATAATCACGAATACGACAACTGCGACCATTCACACACACACACAAACCAGGACATAATCACACACACATACACCTTCCTAACTAAACAAACGTAACAACACACACAAACATGCCTAACCTACCTATAAGCAGGGGGGAAAGCCCCCCTACACCCCTACTTATATATTCTAACTAAGAGGTCGCACTAAACACACAAGCACACAAAAAACACCACTGCACACACTCACACACACTAAAATCCCTACCCAATATCCTCAAACACACAACACTTACCTGAAACCCCAGATAAATCCACAAACCGCACCACACGTCACGAACGTGACACTACAATAACGGCGGATTTGACATTTGCAGATTCAGCATAGTGTAGTTTTGGGTAACTGCACTTTCCACTATTCAGTCTCGACTTACTGAATTTTGACATTTCAGTATGTCAAGATTGTCTAGCGTATCTATCTATCTATATATATATATATATATATATATATATATATATATATATATATATATATATATGTCATAAACCCCCCTTTTCCCATTTTTTTCAACATGAGGTTGGGGTGTCATGGCAACTGTTGCCATCTCTCTCTGCTCAATGCCATACTCCTGCCTTCTTTGACATTCATGCCTGACTGTTGCAGGTCTTCTCCCATGCAATCCATCCACCTCTTTGCTCGATGTCCTCATTTCCTCTTGCCTTCTTCCTGTCTGTCCCAATTCTCCTTCACCAGATTGAACCTTGTACCTTCTGGATAGGAGGCAAATACCTTAACCATTATGGCAACTGGTCTCTTATATAAGTATCTGTGTATATATATATATATATATATATATATATATATATATATATATATATATATATATATATATATATATATATTTTATTTTTTTTTTTTCTGCTTAAAAACCTCAACTTTGGCCGGCTAAGATCTAGCTGTATTCAACTGGACGTATACGAGAATTTAAGTACCTTTATCTGCACTTTTTTCAAATAATACAGTATTTAAATTGATTTAACTGTGTTGCAGGAATATTAACTGAACTGGAAGTTTTGACTCTGCTCTTCAGTTAGTTCTACCCACCCTCCCTGTTTTTGTTTTGGTGTTAATCTTAGTGGCCTTGAAACTGCCCGCCCCTCTTGTAAATATGTGTTTGGATACTCCTTCTGGGCCCATCTCATTTGCTCACTCAACTGAGTGCAGTGAGATCATATTCTGATTTCAGGCACTCCTACTGTGTACAAAGAGAGCATCTGGGAAACAGAAAAAAAAATTTAAGCTTGTTTCCTGCCTTTCCTGTTAAGTGGTATAGACTGTTTGTAGGATTCTGAGCCCCCAAGCCCTTCTGTGTTGGAGGGAAGCCTTCTAGCTTAGTTTTTTTTTCTTATAACTAGCCAGTTTTCTAGTTTCAGCACTCAAATCTGTTTCTTTGAACTCAGCACTTGTTCAGAACTCATTGTAAGCACTACATAAGCTGCAAATTACTACACCACTCAACTTTCCTCACTTGTCTAGTGGAAAGCAGTTTTTAGTACTTAATAAATAAGCACTTATCCAGGCATGTCTAAGGGTCAGCTCCCAATGATTTCTCCTGTCTGCCTGATGAATCTGGGCATATTGGGGCAATGCAGCAATTGCCTCATGTACACAGACAACCCTCTCCTCCTACCACCCAACACTACAACCTGTGAGAGATGCACTTATATAGCCAAACTGAAGCAAAGCTCTCTTCACCCAAGACTGGACTAGACAGTCAAGAGGAGAAGGTAAACACTTGCACCACACCACACTCATCACATAGTCCTTCAAAACCTACACTACCAAAACACACACATAGAAACACAAAACACACACCTGCATTCACGGAGGCTCTCAATAAAAACCTGTCCAAGCATCAGAGACATCCAAAGCATAAACGCAAGCAAACTCCACCCCCCAACACAACCCAAATGACACATAGCCCACAAACTCAGTGTGCCACTCAACCACAGCCCATAAGGCATAACAACGTACCCAACACTCTAGTCATAGGTGACTCTATAATCAGGCACACTGATGTTCCACTCACTAGACTAAACAAGGAGAAAGTTACTGTCAGCTGCCTGTCAGGTGCCAGGATCCACCACATAACGCATGCACTCAGGTCACTCCACAATAAGTACAAATATGACACTGTCATTGTCCATGTTGGTGTGAATGACCTGAGACGTACCTCCCTGGACTACATGATAAGAGACATGGAGGAGCTCTCCGATCTTGTATCCCAGGCAGGTATGACCCTAACCCTGAGTAGCATCCTGCCATCACCCAGAATGATACCACAGTACAAGGACAAAATGATTGACTTCAACAATTGGCTAAGCTTCTGGTGTCATTCTAAGGGGATCCAGTATTTGTCTGCCTGGGACGATATGATTGACAGTCCACAATGCTTTGCCAGAGATAGCCTGCACCCGTTGCCCTTAGGATTCCGGATACTGGCTAAGGCTCTTGCCACCCCTATAGTGCCTTTTTTAGACAAGGTTCAAATGACAAATTCACCACCGTAACAGGTACAAGCAAGCAAAATCTGAGGGTAATGCTATTCAGTGCTAGAAGTCTAAACCTCAAAATGCACTCACTCGTGGCACTCCTTAAAATGGAGAACATTGACATCTGTGCAGTGACAGAGACCTGGTTCAAAGCTCCAGAGAGCACCCCTGCATTACCAGGCTTCAATTCATACCACACCTTTTGGCCACCTAACCCAGAAAGAAGCACTAAAGGTGGAGGCGTGTCCATATTCATTAAGGATATCCACACCTCCAGGCTAGTTGCACAGCATAATGCATCCGAGATTATCCAAGTGCAACTAACTCTGGGCAAGACCACAATCCAAATTGTAGCTTGCTACAGACCCCCCACCATGCCCCAGGATTCACACTCCTCATTTCTTGATACACTGGAAAGTATTAGGGTACAACCCAACACCCTAATAATGGGCGATTTCAACTACCCCACCATTAACTGGGAAAACTACTCATGTAACAACTCTTTTGCTCAACGTCTTCTAGAATTCATAAATTCCAACGCCTTGGATCAACTTATTCACACCCCCACCAGGGACAGCAATATCCTAGACCTGGTCATTACCAACATGGGAAACCCGTGTTCCACACTAGAGGTCAGTTCCTCGTTGGTCAGATCCGACCACAAGCTAATCAGCCTAGACATCCACATCCCACCCCCAGCCCCAGTTAGGGAAACCATCGTAAAAAACTTCTCAAAAGCCAACTTCACACTTCTTAACACAGAAGTGGCAAACTTCATGACACCCATGCAGACGGACAATAGAGGTATGACTGCCGAATCCTACACAAATGCACTTTATAAGCACTTACACGAGTGCATGGATCATGCTATCCCTAATAGAACCAAGATGTTATCCTCCAAAAAAAGGAAGCCAATCTGGTGGTCCTCTGCCATAAACAAACTCTACAACAGAAGAAAGAAATTGTTGCAAAAAAGAGTAAAATCCCATGACTGGAGGAACTCCCTGGTCAACCTCAGTAAGAAGCTGAGATCCCTCATAAAATCCTCCAAAGCTAGTTGCAAAAACAAAATTGCCACTGACTCTAAAGACAACCACAAAGCATTCTATAGCTATGTCAAGAATCTAAATGGGAACACTCAGATCTGCTCTGAGTTACAGCATAATAGCACTAAATATACAGAACCAACTGATATTGCCAACATCCTAGCAGATAGGTTCAGTGCTAACTTTACCCCCATTTCACCCCCTAGAGGGTCCATCTCTATACTGGAAGAATGCAAAGTTCCTATAATCACAGCTGCACAGGTAAAAAACACACTCTCCAAAGCCAAGAACACAGCATCCATGGGACCTGACAATATCCCAGGCTATGTTCCACACAAACTACAGAATGAACTGGCACCCTACCTAAGTACCATGTTCAATCATAGCCTCACCTCAGGCTTTGTACCCACTGAATGGTGCACCGCGACAGTTATCCCACTCCACAAAGGGGGAGCCACGACGGACCCCAGGAACTACCGCCCCATTAGCCTGACAAGCCTGGTCTGCAAGACATTGGTAATCTCCAAACTCTGGACCCTACTCAGTTTGGATTTGTAAAAGGCATATCATGTCTCCTAAACCTGATTGACTTCTTTGAAGCAGTCACCAAAGCCATAGATGAGGGTAAAATTATTCACACAGCTTATGTAGATCTCACCAAGGCTTTCAACACCATCCCCCACTCTGGAATTACAGATAAGCTCACTAAACTAGGTATAAATCCCTATGTCACAAGATGGGTTGCCAACTGGCTTATGGACAGAACTCACACTGTGAAAGTAGTGGATTCCAAATCCGACATCAGTCCAGTGACAAGTGGAGTACCACAGGGTTCAGTCCTGGGTCCTCTCCTGTTTGGTATCTACTTCTCTGAAGTGCAGGCCAACACAGAAGGTCTTTGGCTAACAAAGTTTGCAGATGACTGCAAACTAGGAGCCATAATCGAAACTCCTAACAATGTGAACAAACTACAAAAGGGCCTCACTGAGACAGATACCTGGTGTCAAAGCCATGGCCTGAAGCTCAATGCCAAAAAGTGTATTGTCATCCCCTTTGGTAAAATCTCTGTACCCATGAACTACCACATAGGCGGTAATCTACTTAACACCAAAAGTGTGATAAGAGACCTTGGGACACAGGTGGACAGTAGTCTCTCCTTTGATAATCACATCACTACAGTGGTCAGGAAATCCTTCTACGTGGCTCATCTCATCACAAAAGGATTCTCACCCAGAAAAAAAGAGGTCATTGTTCCCCTCTACTCATCATTCATTAGACCCATTATAGAGTACAACGCCCCTTTTGGTATGTACCTCACAAGACATCTACAACAACTGGAAAGACCACAGAAATACCTCACAAAGAGGATTACTGGCCTCAAACAGATGCCCTATGCAGACCGTCTCAAAAAACTACAGCTTTACTCCATCGCATATCGCCTACTCAGGGGCGATCGCGGCCTAACATGTAAAGCTATGTCAAACCCAGAGCTGTTGGACATGCTCCACTTAAAGAAATCCCAATCCCTCCAAGCTACATGCTCTAGGGACCTTAACTTTGTCACCACAATAAACAGAACATGCTGGAGGGATAGATTCCTGTCCCAGGGACTTCCCATACTCTGGAACAGACTACCTATCTATGTCAAACAGAGCTCCTCATTAGCACTCTTCAAGAAAAATCTTGATGATTGGATGGGAAATGGGAAATTCACCCCGGGGATCACTTCTGTGGCTCTGCTCGACAGGGGCACAGGAAAATAATTTTCTTGGGTGGCGAAAGCCAGGGTACATTTTTTTGGCTAGGCTTGTATGGGCCCTAGGGCCGATAGCCTAGTACCTACCTATGAACCTATGAACCTATATATTTACATATGTATGTGCATGAGTGTGTGTTTCATATATATATATATATATATATATATATATATATATATATATATAGATATATATATATATATATATATATATGTGTGTGTGTGTGTGTGTGCGTGTGTGTGTGTGTATGCGTGTGGTTGCATGTGTGTACAGAGAGACAGAGACAGAGAGAGACAGAGAAAGAGAGGTTTTCTGGTTTGATTCTTGGCTGGGATACCTTCTTTGCAGAGTCTGCATGTCCTCCTTTTGTTCACATGGGATTCCTCCGGGTCCTCCGGTTTCTTCCCACATTCCAAAGACATGCAATAGGTGGACTGGACTCTCTAAATTGGCCATGGATGTGGGTGTGCATGTGAGTGCATGGTACTGAAGAACAGCTGCAGCAGGGCTAGTCACCCGGAAGAGTGAACCTTGGCTTTAGATAATTGTCACTGTTAAAATGACACCCCAACCCATGTGTAAAAATGTATATATGTGTTTATGTGTGTGTGTGTGTGTGTGTGTGTGTGTGTGTGTGTGTGTGTGTGTGTGTGTGTGTGTGTGTGTGTGTGTATATATATATATATATATATATATATATATATATATATATATATATATATATATATACATAAACATACACATACTACCCATATACACATATATATATATATATATATATATATATATATATATATATATATATATATATATATATACACACACACACACACACACACACACACACACACACACACACACACACACACACATTAAGAAGGATTAATGACCAGGTAATAACTATAGGAAGCTAAGTTAAGTGAAATCATGTGCCTTAACTTGTGCTTACCAAAAAATTATTTTAAAAAGCTTTTGCCTGTTTTTGTTAATGAACTAAAGGGCTTCCTCACATCCCACTATACTAGTATGTAATATCATTAAATGAATCCTCCAATACTAAATATAATTAAAAGAGTTGCAAAGGAAGAAAAAGTAAAAATCAAAAGTCTAACCTAAATTATATAGGAATAAAAATATATATATATGTAATTAAACATCTAGTACAAAAAATAAAAATGATAATTAAACTCAAACAAAGCAATAAAATAAAAAATAAAAAAACATTTTACTTTTAGTAAAAATGCCTATGTTCTAGTTTCTTTAACATGAGAATGTGCTTAATGGAGCCTGTATAACTGAGTCTGGGTTTCCAGTAAGCTTTAAGTTGAATCTGCCATTCATGTTCTTTTTTCTCTAGCTTTGAATTCAGATTGTCTTGTAATGGGCCCAAATTGATTTTCTCAATTACATAAAAAACAAACTTCTCATAGTTTCTGCAGACATGAACATGTCTAGACGGTGAGCTGTTGAAATCCTTAAGGCTGATGTCTAAAAGGTGTTTGGTAACTCTTAATTTGAGAGCATTAATTGTTTTTCCAATGTAAAATGCTTTGCATTTAGTGCAGCTTGCCTGGTATACCACAAAGTTACTTTTGCAGTTATATCTCTCAGTACAGACATACTTCTTTTTTAAGTCTGGACATATAAAATAGTTATTTTGGCTCATAAAGGCACAGCATCGGCAGCCTGTGGGTTGCAGGGAAAAGTTCCTATCCTATCTGTAGTTATGTGGGTGCACTAATTTCTTTTACATTTTCTATCCAACTTCTAATGTTTCTTCCTTTTCCATAAATGAGTATGGCTGTGGGTCCAGAATCTGACTAATTGAATGGTTTCCCCCTTATGATGCTCCAGTTTTCAACCATTTTTCTTTTTATTACATGTAACTCCTTGAAACAAGTTAGATTCATACTTCGTTTATATTTGTAATTTCCTTCACTGATACTGGGTTGGGTGGCTTGTGACAGTTTCCTTCTAAGGGGGATTCACCAGAGCTGGATCATTATTTTGTTTGAGAAGTTGAATGGTTCCCAATATGTTAGCCACAAAATTTTTATTGTATCCTCTTTACAAAAAAATCTTTCTGCAGTTGATCTGGGTTGGTGAGAAATCGGTCCATCTCTCCAGAAACTCTGACTGTTCTCATTCCCTGTGCTTTGATTACATTTTTCTTAGTAATTTTGGGGTGCATGCTGTTAGCATGTAGGAGTAGATTCACTCATGAAGGTTTTCTGTACAGTCATTATTAAGCTTCTCCTCTTTTCTGTCCTTATAGATGGTGAAGTCCAGGAATTCCACCTTATAACTACAGTGATTGGTGAAGCATAAAAATTTTGTGGTGATTTCGATGTAAAAGAAGTTATACAGCTTGTCCATGGAGCCTTTCCATGTAATAAAGATATCATCAATCAAACAATAGTAACAATCCATGTATTGATATAATTCTGAGGAAAAGATGTTGTTCTCTTCCAATCTTGACAAAGTTATATAGGATAAGCTTAGGGGCCATAGCAGCTCCCATAGCTATCCCAATTGTTAGCGTGTACCATTTCTGATTGAAGTGAAAGCAGTTGTTGGTGAATATGATAGCCAGCATCTTCTCAGTAGCTTTAATTTTTCTGTGGTTGGTCTTGTCCTTGAGCCCATGTACTTTTTCGTATCAATACAGTAGTTATGGGGAAGAACAGTGTATAGAACTTCCAAATGAATTGTGACAAGTAGTGTCTCCTGTTGTATTTTTATTTCTTTGATTTTTTTTCAGGAAATCAAGTGAGTCAAAAATGAAGGAGGGATCACTCCTAGCAAGCTCTTTAATCTTAAATTCTATAAAAATGGATAAAGTTTCAGTGGCTGAACCACCTCCTACTACCACTGGGTGATAACAAGGGTTTTCCATATTTTTTGTGAGGTTTTGGAATGCCAAAAATTGTGGTATCCTAGGGTGGGGGACTATCAGAAAGCTAAACATATTATCATCTAGAAGTCCCTCTGAGTTAAACTTAACCAGTTTAATGTCAATGACCTTGTAAGCTTTAGTGACTTGTTCAATATCTACTCTTGTAGAAATTCTGATTCCTTAGCATTTTTTCGATATTCTGATTGTATTTCTCAGTGTCTTTCATAATCCTTCTTGTCTTCACTAAGTCATTTTAGAGCTGACAATTCTTGTGTGAGGTTATAAACTAGAATTCTACATATATCATTCTCACATCTCTCTTCATATGCCCTGATAGTCGGATGAAGTGGGAGGCAGAAGTTGTTATGTTTCCTCCATTCATTCTTCTTGTTCATTGCCTGCTGTTCTCCCTAGATCATTGCAATTCTCCAGGTTGTCTGTTTCTCTTTTCTCTCTCGTGAAAAAATATTTGAAGGTTCAGTTTTTTACAAAACAAGTTAAGGTCAATGACTGTAGAGTCAAGGTTGCTTTTATTATGTGGAATAAAGGTAAGTACTTTTTCCACTACTTTGGTGTTTGCATCCATTGTCCTTGAACAGAGAGAGCTAGAGAGCAAATATACAGTGCCTTGGCTAAGCACACGCTCTCTTTGGGTGGTGAGCATACGTTTCTCTTCCAAGTATTGCATGTCCAGCATGTTAGTGCTAGGAGAGGGGATATTATTCATTTGACAGAAGAGGCAGAATCGAAGTGGATACTTCGTCTAGCAGCACATAGGGGCAGGGGTCTAAATGAGTGCGTGCCCCTTAAGTCTATTCTCAAAGCTAGACCGCTTAAATAATAATGTATACGGTATGGTTTTAGGAAATGAGTTTATTAATTAATATTATTATTTACATGATTAATTATATGTCAAACTTAGTTCAGTATAACATCTGTAAGTATGATGTATTGTTTTAAGCCTATTCTCAAAGCTAGACCGCTTAAATAATAAAAATAATAATGTATACGGTATGGTTTTAGGAAATGAGTTTATTAATTAATATTATTATTTACATGATTAATTATATGTCATACTTAGTTCAGTATAACATCTGTAAGTATGATGTATTGTTTTTATGATGTTTTAATTAGTTTGATTAACACTGGATGTGACGTATAAATAGTGGTTGTTTGAATTCTGAGAATACGTCTGATGAAGCGGAAGCTGTTTGTCCGTGAAAGCGCTTACGTTTTGTAATTGAATAAACCTTTGTTTCTACCTGGTGGTGATATATGGTGACTTCTAGAAGGAGTACTTGTTTTTTGATTGGATTTATCTAGCAGCAAGCTTTGTGGTACATTTATGACTGTTGAACTTTCCCTTTGAGATTTTTTGAAGAAACGCTATTTGGTACTGGAAGGTTTTTGACACGCTGTTTCTGCCACGCTTTGGGTTATTTTTGCTGATTCTACTTTTGTGACTGGGATATATTTTTTAAATATATATATATATGTGTGTGTGTGTGTGTGTGTGTGTGCGTGTGTGTATGTATATCTATAGCTATAGTATGCATATATGTACACACACGCATATATATTACACGTCTTTACATATACGTATGTGTGTAAATATATATGTGTATGTGTGTGTGTGTGTATTTAATATATATATATATATATATATATATATATATATATTTATGCACACATGTATATATATATATATATATATATATATATATATATATTTATATATATATACATACACATACATACATACATGCATACATATACATATGTAGAGGAGCAAGAGGAATACTCACAACTTTAAGAAGTACAGGAGTATTAAACTCCTATCACATAGCATGAAAGTGCTGCAGAGTATGATAATTAATTGAATACTCAGAGCAGTGGAAAGTAAGTTGGGAGATGAGCAATCTGGATTCATATCAGGATGCAACACAACTGGCTTGATGGCTGCAGTGAGACTGATAGTGGAGAACAACTTAAAGTTTAATTTCATAATCCTCTGTAAACCCCCACCTCCACCCATGCAAATATCCATGTACATATACCTGTTCTCATTTATGGCTAAACATTAATGGCTTGCAGTGTTTCTTTCAGTTGATATTGCATGATTTGCAATATTTTCTTTCATTAATGTGGTACGAGAAAAGTGGCCTTGAAGAATGATGGGTACAGTTAATGTTTTGAAAATGTTTCATTTGATCTTTAAATAAGAACAGAAAAGGGGATTAGGACATGGAGGGGGTAAGTCTTAATCTACTGCATTTTGAAAAATGTCCAGTGGCTTACCAGACTGCAGTAACCATTGCATAAAATTGCAAGCCTTTATTAGTTCAGGGTAGACTGCACAGGAAATATGGTGTTAGAGTGGAATGGCAATTCAGAGCTGACTGTGGCAGTTCATGGACATTGAAAATGTCGGCATCATTTTTGTTGCAGAAGGGAGCCCATCAGTACATGCAGTATGTGACGATCTAGTGACCTTTCAGGTTGAATATTTTGTTTGCAATGACCCTTTTCTTTAATTTTCTTCCAGCAGTATGGAACATTTTAATCCTTCAATCCCTTCACATTTGTCCTTCCTTTTCCTCTGTAATTCTGTTGCTTCTTTTCATTTTCACATTTATGCCATCTAAACTGGTAATTATCAAAGCTGCTTGGAAATGTGATACATGTTTTGTGCATTCCTTTACTGCTTTTTTTCTTGTACATAAGTTTGCCAAAAGAGTCACTGCTGGAGATATTATTCCTTACCCATGGTAGACAACAGCAGGTGGATGATTTCTATGTTCCCTTTGTGGAACTGGTCTCCACCCTAGAGTTATGGAGATTGACTGATGCAGAGCTACAAAAGTAGGGGAAGTTCAGGCCATTTTCAGGTCTTAATTCCATGTCTGTTTTCTTTGCATATGCCCTTGTAGACAATTTCCAGAGAGAAATAGCCCAAACATTCTACTATCAATGTAAAAATAAAAATTCCCAAATACAGATGTAGCAGATTTCCAAATCCAA
The DNA here is from genome assembly GCF_019279795.1 of Protopterus annectens. NCBI lineage: Eukaryota > Metazoa > Chordata > Ceratodontiformes > Protopteridae > Protopterus > Protopterus annectens. The sequence continues at coordinate 1,203,932,189 of NC_056725.1, read as the reverse complement.
AATATTTCCAGAAAAAAACTAAATATGCTTGCAAAAGCCTCCCTGAAATGCTGCTTCATAGAGTTACTCTTGCTTTTGGGGAGTATATCTCCTCCCAGCACTGTGCTTCTCTTAACAAATCAGAGGTCATGAAAGTCACGTTTCTGAAGTTAATCCAGAGGAAGGCCATGATCAGTGAGAGTTGAAAACATTGAACAAACAATAGTGCTAAGGACATGAAGAATTTATTCCCTTGAGTATCCAGATTCTATGAGATGAGGAAAGAGTCCATATGGACAATCCTAGACTTAGAGAAAGAACATGACAAGGTACCAAGAAAGCTTATTTGGGTAGTCTTGCAATGGTTCAAAGTCTCAGAAACATGGTAGAATTAGGGCAGATTATGTACAAGGACCCAACAACAGAAGTATGAACAGTGTTTAGACTCAAAGAGGAGTTGGTGTGCATCAGGGTTCAGCTCTGAGACCACTGCTTTTCATACAGGTGATGAACTACATAAGAAAACAAGTCTGAGGGAACAGATAAAAAAACTGCTATTTGCAGACAATGTGACATTACAAGCAGACTGTGAACAGAAAACAGCAAATGGTAGGGGAATGGAATTCAAAACTGAAGCATATGGGATGAAACTGAGTGCAGACATGACAGTTGTCATGTAAGCAAATGGGAAAAATCAGAAGAAAATAAAAATTGAAACAAGGTAAAATCATGGCACAGGTTGACAGCTTCAATCAGATGGAAGCGGTGTTTGACAAGAAACGAAACCTGAATGTGGAGATCAAAACTAAAATCTTGGGGGCTGCAGCCAACTGGCATAGGGTGTTAGTGATAGTGCGTGACAGAAGAATACTAAAGAAGCTGAAAAGTAAGATGTACAAAGCAGTGGTAAAACCAGTACTACTTTATGATAAAGAAACATGGGTAGTGATGGTAGAGCAGGTAAAGACATTATAGGTGATGGAGATGAACTTCCTGAGACAGGTGGTAAGATATACACTGTTGGACAGTTGGAGAAATGATGACATCATGTATGTTTGTATGTTTTGTGCACAAGTACAAAATGGATAAAGAATCAAGCACCAAAAGGGAATTGGCTAAGCTTAAAAAGTCCTCCAAGTGAACCTATGTTGTGGTAGTAAATAGTTATAAAAATTGCCCTTTTCAGAACACTAAGTGCCCCTCTCACCCTCCACCCCCCCCCCCCCAGTCTTCAACAGCTGCCTATTCTGCTGTCTTGTAATTTTTATCTCTCCAAAGCCACTGATCATGGCTTTCCTCTGGATTAACTTCAGACACGTGACTTTCATGACCTCTGATTTGTTAAGAGAAGCACAGTGCTGGGAGGAGATATACTCCCCAAAAGCAAGAGTAACACTATGAAGCAGCATTTCAGGGAGGCTTTTGCAAGCATATAGGATATAAGAATAAGAAAGGACACCAATGCCCTAGCTAAACATTGCATGGAATTCAATGACCATTCTTTTAAAGTTACTATTATAGAAGTTCTTAATGTAGGTATGAGAAGGGGTCCATGGACTCTACTTTTGGAAAAGCAGGAAGTTTTATGGCAATTGCGGGTTAATGCCACACAATGGCCAGGCCTTAATGATTCTCTCTCCATTGCATGCTTTTTAAGATTGAAGGCTTTGGAGAGATAAAAATTACAAGACAGCAGAATAGGCAGCTGTTGAAGACTGGGGGGGGGGGGGATGGAGGGTGAGAGGGGCACTTAGTGTTCTGAAAAGGGCAATTTTTATAACTATTTACTACCACAACATAGATTCACTTGGAGGACTTTTTAAGCTTAGCCAATTCCCTTTTGGTGCTTGATTCTTTAATTAACATTTTCTGATAGGTCTTACCTATCCCATGGCTGATAATTGTATATTAGCCCTAGTGAGAGTAACTGTGACCATTCCATAGATAATTTGAGGGGACCTATATAAGGGATGCAGCATTTAGGAACTGCCTCTATCTATTTGTGGCATGATGGGCAATTGTGGAGTACATTTTCTATTGCCCATCCTTAAATCCAAGTTGCATTTGAATATGGATGGATGAGCTTTGTTTTACCTTTATGGATAGTTTGTTCTGGAACAGTGGTAGCCCCTGTGGTATATATCCATCTCTCCGCAACATTCAGGCCCATGAAAAATAGGTACAAATCTGTATGCTGATTAACGTAAAATATGCATACATAATTACACAACCCCACCCACTCCAATGGAATTGTGGGATACCAACTTTCAAACGCAAACTGAAGAAAAGAATCAAAATATAGCACTACAGTCCCCTGCAGCCTTTCCAATGTCCTATTACCTGGCTATTTCACCCCATTTACCATAAACACTAATGTGTGGATACTGCTTTACTTCTACAATGATTAATTGGATTTAATTTTTTTACATTTTATAGCACAATGCACAAACACGAACAGATATCTGCTAAACAAAGCAATACTGTCTCACAATGAAATTAGACTTGGCATTAAAATGTCTCTGCCCTTGAAACTCACATTCATTGAAACAGCATTAAAACCCACACCACATCCAAAGAAAATGCATCTGGCCAGTGGTGAATAAAGATTACCTTTGAGCTGTTTTCAAATCAGAGACCCCTTGTGCACAAAACAAGAAACATACATGCGTTCTTTGATACACCTTCCTGACTTTATTAAATTATATTCCTTGTATAATACAGCACACTTGTTAGACGTAAGTTAGAGCGCATTTTAAATTTATTGTTTGAACATTTTTCAGTAGGCAATGAAGCAAAATGCATGCACCATTAATGATAAAACTGCCCTATTCAGAACATTTCCACGATAACAGTCTACTTCCACACACACAATATGTATATATATATATATATGTGTGTGTGTGTGTGTGTGTGTGTGTGTGTGTGTGTGTGTGTGTGTGTGTGTGTGTGTGTGTGTGAAAATACAGATACAGAATCACAGTAGTGTAAGCCATAGGCATGTTGCACAGCTTCTTGCACTTATTTTCAATTTGGGGGGGGGGCAAACACCAGGGACATATTTTAAACATTGCTTGTATAATTTTGGAAAGTTGCTTGCATAAAATGTTGTGCTACCAGTGTACATTTCACTGCCAAGTCTTGAACCCAGAACCTTGTGCACTACAGTCAGCAACATACCACTAAGCTAAATCAGTTTCCTGAAATACAGGAAGACAAACTTAAATGGCTATCATTTAGTGAATTCAGTTCTCACTTCTCACCATAGCTCTCAACCTCTTACCACAAAAATACAGAACAAAGCCAATAATGGGGGAATACAGCCCCAAAATAAGGACACATTTCAAATACTGATCTTATAAACTTAGAAAATTGCTAGCATAAAAGGTTTTGTTTTACTGTTCCTGAAACAGCAGAGATTTAATGAGGAACAGAACAAAATTGTGAGGCATAAATTCACAAGTGATGGTGGCTAGGGACTTTAGGATCTTACCTGCACCCAAGGTACAGGGTTTGAGCCTTTGTACCTCTAGCCACCAGATGTATCCAGTTAGGGGCATTTTCACACACACACACACACACACACACACACACACACACACACACACACACACACACACACACACACACACACACACACACACACACACCCCTCTGTAGACAGTACCTTAGCTCTGCATACAGTAATCCCGAAGGCAGCAGTTAAACCATGGCTGAATGTCTGCCCAAACAGCAGTTATCCCCAGCTCTGCAATAAAGAAATCTGAGACTGCAGTTAAAAGAAATCTGCCCGAATGGCAGTTATCCCCAGCTCTGCGATAAAGAAATCCGAGACTGAGACTGCAGTAAAAAGAAAAATCCGAGACTGCATTTAAAAGAAATCCGCCCAAATGTCAGTTATCCCCAGCTCTGCAATAAAGAAATCCGCCCGAACGGCAAAACTGCAGTTAAAATAAGAAATCCATTCAAACAGACGCGCAGTCATTGTGCAAGTAATGACGAGTTGGGATGGTCGCAAGTGCTGCAAAAGTGGGGGGGTGTCTCTCCCCCCTCACTCTATGGTTCCGGCACCCATGAGAATAGGCTTATGGGCATATATCATTTTATGCATATAGACTATTTATAACTTTTACCATCTACCTATGATGTGTGTATTTATGCCCTGAGTTCTCTTTTAAATATGTGAAAACTTGTTTTACATTTGAGCCTTTTGTATTTTATTATCAAGCTGTAGCCTTTTTATAATGACTTATTTGAGTTGATTTTTTTATAAGGTTATATACTCTTATATTTTGAAAAACTCAGTTCTGGATTTGGAGGGCTGTGATTGGTTTTACATAAAGGGGGTGTGGTTTTATTTAGCTTTAAAAAGCGGGTATTTTAAATTAAAGTTGTTCTGAGGAAGTCTCTGAATCTATCAGAGACGAAAGCGCTAAACTTGTGGATTAAATGAATGAATTTGTCATTTTCTAAGAGTGGTTCTTCTTCTGGTTGCTTTTTGTTATTTTTGAAGTGGGTGGTTTTTCCTTTGGTAATGTATCTTATTCTGGGCAGTGAGAAGCTGGGGCAGAGGACCTAAGTGCCTGTCATCCATAGCTGCTGCAGAATTGTCCTTCATGGTGCAATCCTGCTGTTGATCTGCATGCTTATATTTAGCATGCATGCAACAGCAAACTCCACTATTGCTTTTACACTTCGTAGCCATCTTTTGCATGTTGTTTATAACCAAGCTTCAGCAAGATGAACTGCATGATCTATCCTCTGGTGTGCCATATGCTCCACAGGCTATACTTGTGGTAGGAGCACTAGCTATTGGACATTTATTCCTGGTCAGCTCCTCAGGTGCTGTTATTGCTACTCAAGCCCAGGTGACCTGCATCATTGTTGGGGTTAAAACCTCTTGAAAAACGTGTTTCTTTTTACATCAGCACTCAGAAATATTCAATTTCCACCAGTGAATCCTGTTCTTTGATATATCCACTACTACTACTGATCTATGGATTCAGGGGTAAACCGTCTCAAGTTATTTATTATTAATTATTAGTTAGTTAGTTATTTGTATGTTATCTGCTGATCTCTAGATTCAAGTCTAAACTGATCCAAGTAAGAAACAAGCACTGAAATTGTTCTGGCCAGACAGAGGCAAACTAAAGGTCTTCCATGCTGGTGATTAGCATTTAAAATGAGTCTGCATCACTAGGAAACTAGCCAGGAATGAACATATGTATTATAGCTTTCATTGTAGCACTTTGGGATAAAGCAATAATCTGCAGCCTATCATCCTAATGAATGCAGTTTGAACCCCACAATCTCAATATGCATACTGGGGGACTGTAAACAGGTTGCTAAGCTGGGCAATAATGTCCCAGGTTACTCCTGAATGCAGCGATCTTGCATATTAGATATCATCACAGCTGCAGTTTATCTTCCCATTGCTCATGTAGTCAGTCTTAAACTCACATTAAGGTATTTCCAGATTTTGAGAAAGTTGCATTATCAAAAAGTCTTCTGGGTCACCCTAAAAAAAGTACGTGTTTCCAATTAACTTACCCAGTTAACAAACAAATAATTGAAAACAGATTTGAAATAGTCATTTTATATGAATGTATGTTTGAAGGTACATTCTATATGATACTGATAGTATATTTTTCCTGAGGTTGGATGATATGCGGATAGTGAATCATGAAGTGCAGTGGATTAGCAAGGAGGAAGTAAGGATAGCTATGAAGAGGATGAAGAACAGAAAGGCTGTTGGTCCAGATGACATACCTGTGGAAGCATGGAGGTGTTTACGTGAAATGGCAGTGGGGTTTTTAACTAGATTGTTTAATGAAATCTTGGAAAGTGAGAAGATGCCTGAGGAATGGAGAAAAAGTGTTTTAGTACCGATTTTTTAGAATAAGGGTGATGTGCAGAGCTGTAGTAACTACAGAGGGATTAAACTGATCAGTCACAGCATGAAGTTATGGGAAAGAGTAGTGGAAGCTAGGTTAAGAAGGGAGGTGATGATTAGTGATCAGCAGTATGGTTTCATGCCAGGAAAGAGCACTACAGATGCGATGTTTGCTCTGAGAGTGTTGATGGAGAAGTACAGAGAAGGTCAGAAGGAGTTGCATTGTGTCTTTATGGATTTAGAGAAAGCATATGACAGGGTGCCTGGAGAGGAGTTGTGGTATTGTATGAGGAAGTCGGGAGTGTCAGATAAGTATGTAAGAGTGGCACAGGATATGTACAAGGGTAGTGTGACAGCGGTGAGGTCTGCGGTGGGAGTGACGGATGCGTTTAAGGTGGAGGTGGGATTACATCAAGGATGAGCTCTGAGCCCTTTCTTATTTGCAATAGTGATGGACAGATTGACAGACGAGATCAGACAGTAGTCTCGGTGGGCTATGATGTTTGCAGATGACATTGTGATCTGTAGTGAGAGTAGGGAACAGGTGGAGGAGACCTGGAGAGGTGGAGATATGCTCTAGAGAGAAGAGGAATGAAGGTCAGCAGGACTAAGACAGAATATATGTGTGTGAATGAGAGGGAGGATAGAGGAATGGTGAGGATGCAGGGAGTAGAGGTGGCGAAGGTGAATGAGTTTAAGTACTTGGGATCAACAGTTCAGAGTAATGGTGAGTGTGGAAGAGAGGTGAAGAAGAGAGTACAGGCAGGATGGAGTAGGTGGAGAAGAGTGTCAGGAGTGATTTGTGACAGACGAGTACCAGTAAGAGTGAAAGGGAAGGTCTACAAGAGGGTAGTGAGACCAGCTATGTTATACAGGTTGGAGACAGTGGCATTGACAAATAGGCAGGAGTCAGAGCTTGACGTGGCAGAGTTGAAGATGTTAAGATTTGCACTGGGTGTGACGAGGATGGACAGGATTGGGAATAAGTATATTAGAGGGTCAGCCCAGGTTGGAAGGTTTGGAGACAAAGCCAGAGAGGCAAGATTACGTTGGTTTGGACATGTGCTGAGGAGGGATGCAGAGTATATTGGGAAAAAGATGCTAAGGATGAAGCTGCCAAGTAACAGGAAAAGAGGAAGGCCTAAGATAAGGTTTATGGATGTGGTGAGAGAGGACATGCAGGTGGTTGGTGTGACAGAGCAAGATGCAGAGGACAGGAGGAAATGGAAACAGTTGATCTGTTGTGGCGACCCCTAATGGGAGCAGCCAAAAGAAGAAGAAGAAGAAGAAGTATATTTTGCCTGATAATATGGAGGACCAGGACACACCTTTGGAAATAATCCTGGTAAGTATTGATATTTTGAAGAATGGGTAAACTGACACCTTTGGAGTGGTACATTTTGTAATATCTCATGCTTACCCCTAATGTTAAGGGTAGAGTTTTGTTTTTTAAGTAGGTACTTGCCATGGGGACTGTAGCAAAAGCCCAGGCTCAGACTGCTAATACTAACATATATAATAAGATACAAATGGAAGGAGACCTAATGGCCTGCCCCATCACATCAGTGTTATATCTACCTCTTATGCCACTATCTTTCCCTTGTCTCTTCCTTTCCTTGAGCTGTCTTGGGCATCCTTGAAACTCTCTGACTACTAATTCTGAACAATGGCCTCTAGCAATCCATTAAACAACTCTACCACTCTCTACATGAAGTAACACTTCCATAAATGTGTACTGAATCATTGTCTTTCCATCTGCCACTCATGTTTCTTTTTTCCCCTATCTTCTTTTTTTACCTCTACCCTCTCAGTTGTCCTCTAACACTAGAATGCATATACAGCAGTAAAGAAAAGAGGATGCGTGGGTATGATTTAAATCTAACAGGCTGTTAATGTTTTTCTAATGTCCTGACTCCTCCAATACCCCATATTGATAAATGGGCTTTGCACATTTTTTACCAGCTTAAATTTAGAAAAATAGGAAGAATGGAGGGTTTGGTGAGAATCATGATGATGTCATACTAGTGTTGGCAAGAAAGACCATCTTGCTTGTCAAAAACATCAAGATTATGTAGTGATCAGAGCTGAATTAGTTGATTAAAGAGACCTGTGGTGACTTGCAGAGTAAGTAGACAGGAGACAGCAGAAATTTAATGTAGAAAAATGCAAGTGGAAGAATCCAAGAAAGTAGTATATGGCTGGGAGGGTGACCATAAGCTGGAGAAAGGAAGAAAATAATCTGGGGTTATATTCACTCCTAAGATAAATGTAAAGGGCAGTAACATCTATCAACAGCATGCTTGGTACATAGTTTTAGAAATAAATTCCAACAGTAATAAGGCCCTCCTTCCATTAAAATGTACATTAGTAAATCATCATCTAGTTTATTCTCCTCAGTTCTAGCAGCTACACAGAGGAGGAAATTTAAGCTGGTAAAAAATGTGCAAAGCCCATTTATCAATATGGGGTATTGGAGGAGTCAGGACATTAGAAAAACATTAACAGCCTGCTAGATTTAAATCATACCCACGCATCCTCTTTTCTTTACTGCTGTATATGCATTCTAGTGTTAGAGGACAACTGAGAGGGTAGAGGTAAAAAAGAAGATAGGGGAAAAAAGAAACATGAGTGGCAGATGGAAAGACAATGATTCAGTACAAATTTATGGAAGTGCTACTTCATGTAGAGAGTGGTAGAGTTGTTTAATGGATTGCTAGAGGCCATTGTTCAGAATTAGTAGTCAGAGAGTTTCAAGGATGCCCAAGACAGCTCAAGGAAAGGAAGAGACAAGGGAAAGATAGTGGCATAAGAGGTAGATATAACACTGATGTGATGGGGCAGGCCATTAGGTCTCCTTCCATTTGTATCTTATTATATATGTTAGTATTAGCAGTCTGAGCCTGGGCTTTTGCTACAGTCCCCATGGCAAGTACCTACTTAAAAAAACAAAACTCTACCCTTAACATTAGGGGTAAGCATGAGATATTACAAAATGTACCACTCCAAAGGTGTCAGTTTACCCATTCTTCAAAATATCAATACTTACCAGGATTATTTCCAAAGGTGTGTCCTGGTCCTCCATATTATCAGGCAAAATATACTTCTTCTTCTTCTTCTTTTGGCTGCTCCCATTAGGGGTCGCCACAACAGATCAACTGTTTCCATTTCCTCCTGTCCTCTGCATCTTGCTCTGTCACACCAACCACCTGCATGTCCTCTCTCACCACATCCATAAACCTTATCTTAGGCCTTCCTCTTTTCCTGTTACTTGGCAGCTTCATCCTTAGCATCTTTTTCCCAATATACTCTGCATCCCTCCTCAGCACATGTCCAAACCAACGTAATCTTGCCTCTCTGGCTTTGTCTCCAAACCTTCCAACCTGGGCTGACCCTCTAATATACTTATTCCCAATCCTGTCCATCCTCGTCACACCCAGTGCAAATCTTAACATCTTCAACTCTGCCACGTCAAGCTCTGACTCCTGCCTATTTGTCAATGCCACTGTCTCCAACCTGTATAACATAGCTGGTCTCACTACCCTCTTGTAGACCTTCCTTTCACTCTTACTGGTACTGCCTGTCACAAATCACTCCTGACACTCTTCTCCACCTACTCCATCCTGCCTGTACTCTCTTCTTCACCTCTCTTCCACACTCACCATTACTCTGAACTGTTGATCCCAAGTACTTAAACTCATTCACCTTCGCCACCTCTACTCCCTGCATCCTCACCATTCCTCTATCCTCCCTCTCATTCACACACATATATTCTGTCTTAGTCCTGCTGACCTTCATTCCTCTTCTCTCTAGAGCATATCTCTACCTCTCCAGGTCTCCTCCACCTGTTCCCTACTCTCACTACAGATCACAATGTCATCTGCAAACATCATAGCCCACCGAGACTCCTGTCTGATCTCGTCTGTCAACCTGTCCATCACTATTGCAAATAAGAAAGGGCTCAGAGCTCATCCTTGATGTAATCCCACCTCCACCTTAAACGCATCCGTCACTCCCACCGCAGACCTCACCGCTGTCACACTACCCTTGTACATATCCTGTACCACTCTTACATACTTATCTGACACTCCCGACTTCCTCATACAATACCACAACTCCTCTCCAGGCACCCTGTCATATGCTTTCTCTAAATCCATAAAGACACAATGCAACTCCTTCTGACCTTCTCTGTACTTCTCCATCAACACTCTCAGAGCAAACATCGCATCTGTAGTGCTCTTTCCTGGCATGAAACCATACTGCTGATCACTAATCATCACCTCCCTTCTTAACCTAGCTTCCACTACTCTTTCCCATAACTTCATGCTGTGACTGATCAGTTTAATCCCTCTGTAGTTACTACAGCTCTGCACATCACCCTTATTCTTAAAAATCGGTACTAAAACACTTTTTCTCCATTCCTCAGGCATCCTCTCACTTTCCAAGATTTCATTAAACAATCTAGTTAAAAACCCCACTGCCATTTCACGTAAACACCTCCATGCTTCCACAGGTATGTCATCTGGACCAACAGCCTTTCCGTTCTTCATCCTCTTCATAGCTATCCTTACTTCCTCCTTGCTAATCCACTGCACTTCATGATTCACTATCCGCACATCATCCAACCTCAGGAAAAATATACTATCAGTGTCATATAGAATGTACCTTCAAACATACATTCATATAAAATGACTATTTCAAATCTGTTTTCAATTATTTGTTTGTTAACTGGGTAAGTTAATTGGAAACACGTACTTTTTTTAGGGTGACCCAGAAGACTTTTTGATAATGCAACTTTCTCAAAATCTGGAAATACCTTAATGTGAGTTTAAGACTGACTACATGAGCAATGGGAAGATAAACCGCAGCTGTGATGATATCTAATATGCAAGATCTCTGCATTCAGGAGTAACCTGGGACATTATTGCCCAGCTTAGCAACCTGTTTACAGTCCCCCAGTATGCATATTGAGATTGTGGGGTTCAAACTGCATTCATTAGGATGATAGGCTGCAGATTATTGCTTTATCCCAAAGTGCTACAATGAAAGCTATAATACATATGTTCATTCCTGGCTAGTTTCCTAGTGATGCAGACTCATTTTAAATGCTAATCACCAGCATGGAAGACCTTTAGTTTGCCTCTGTCTGGTCAGAACAATTTCAGTGCTTGTTTCTTACTTGGATCAGTTTAGACTTGAATCTAGAGATCAGCAGATAACATACAAATAACTAACTAATTAATAATTAATAATAAATAACTTGAGACGGTTTACCCCTGAATCCATAGATCAGTAGTAGTAGTGGATATATCAAAGAACAGGATTCACTGGTGGAAATTGAATATTTCTGAGTGCTGATGTAAAAAGAAACACGTTTTTCAAGAGGTTTTAACCCCAACAATGATGCAGGTCACCTGGGCTTGAGTAGCAATAACAGCACCTGAGGAGCTGACCAGGAATAAATGTCCAATAGCTAGTGCTCCTACCACAAGTATAGCCTGTGGAGCATATGGCACACCAGAGGATAGACCATGCAGTTCATCTTGCTGAAGCTTGGTTATAAACAACATGCAAAAGATGGCTACGAAGTGTAAAAGCAATAGTGGAGTTTGCTGTTGCATGCATGCTAAATATAAGCATGCAGATCAACAGCAGGATTGCACCATGAAGGACAATTCTGCAGCAGCTATGGATGACAGGCACTTAGGTCCTCTGCCCCAGCTTCTCACTGCCCAGAATAAGATACATTACCAAAGGAAAAAACACCCACTTCAAAAATAACAAAAAGCAACCAGGAGAAGAACCACTCTTAGAAAATGACAAATTCATTCATTTAATCCACAAGTTTAGCACTTTCGTCTCTGATAGATTCAGAGACTTCCTCAGAACAACTTTAATTTAAAATACCCGCTTTTTAAAGCTAAATAAAACCACACACCCTTTATGTAAAACCAATCACAGCCGTCCAAATCCAGAAGTGAGTTTTTCAAAATATAAGAGTATATAACCTTATAAAAAAATCAACTCAAATAAGTCATTATAAAAAGGCTACAGCTTGATAATAAAATACAAAACAAGAAATGTAACGATAATCTCCACCAGTAAATAACACAAAAGACCACGAGCAGGCAGTCCTCTTCACTAAAAACGTGTTTAATTGCCTTGAAGTGCGTTTATTTCAATACACTTTTCGTCGGTAAGTATATCCGACTTCTTCAGAAGTTAAAACAAGCATCAAGTAACAACGGGAATTCAACAATACGTATGCTAGCTGGTTTAATTAGTGGGTTGGTCCTTTCCTTCATTCACAGATAGTTGCTGTAGTAATTAATTACTTCAGTGTTTTCCCACCCCCTTGTCTCATTTAACTTTTGAGTAACTCTGTAAAATTTTCTGGTAGTTTGTATTATACTAAACTACCAGAAATCCACCCCACCAGCTAGCAACACTCTAAAGCACCAAAAAAGCAAGTTGTCAATACATGTTAGAAATACAATTTACAAATTAATATTGTTAAAAATCATTGAAAACACCACACGTAGTTCTTACACAAATTGATACCCCTAGTTTTACCGAGCCAGTTGGTCTCAAATTGAAGTTAACTTAGACATTAAATTTGCATCGCTTTTGTATGTCAGCTTCTCGGGAATTAAGGATTCTAGAATAAGTGTCATGTACATAAAAGTACATAAAAGTACATAAAAAATACATAAAAAAATACATAAAAAATACATGGAAAATATATGTGTATTGAACTGTAGAAAAAATTCCACCTATTAACATGTAACCATTTAGCCCCCTCTTTCCTCATACGAGTTTGACGGGAACAAGCATCTTGTGTCTAAAAGGCACGCATTATCACTGAGTGGAAATCTAAATGAACCCAAATTTGTTATTTTATTTGTTAAGTGCAGAAGGTTTTCTTTCGATATTGACCTGAAACACATAACATTTCCTAGGCTTTTGAGTTCACTTTTCATAAACTCTCTTATTTTTATTATTTTTGTATTTAGTTCTCCCCACTCAATAATGCGTGTATTTTATCAATTATTATATTGTACTAGAATGGTCCTCAAATTTAAGATAGCCTTTCCCCATATCATAATTGGTAGCCTCAATATTAGTGTTCAGTGTTTACAGGTTCACCTCTCTAGATTTTTTAATTTTAGAATACATGCAATAGAGGACATTTCATTGATACCAGGTTTTTGGTTAGCGTTAGTCCGTAACTGCCAAAGCAGTTCTTTCCTTTCTAATTTTAAAGAATCATAGCCTCCTCTTATGTCCCTTATTTGTTGATCTATTACCCTAAATTTAAACTCGTGGCCAATGTTGTCGACATGGTGCCTTGCTAAGGCATTAGTCATCTTGTTGTTCCTAATACTGTATAAGTGCTCGTATATCCTCTCATTAAGTATCCTATCGGTCTTCCCGATGTAAAATGCTGGACAAGACGAGCACTTAGCTAAGTATACCACTAGTCTGCTGTTACAATTGAACTTAGAGTAAGTTCGAAACTTTTGGTCTCCTATCACAAAATTCTGTCCTTCTTCAATATGTTTACAGTATTTGCACATTTGGCACTTGAACATCCCTAAATGGGTTGTGTATGTTCGACCAGCCCCTTCCAGTAGTTGCTTCAAGTTTTTCCCTCGTTTATATATTATTTTAGGCATTGGTGGCAAAATAGCTTGGAGTTCATTATCATTACACAAGAACTCCCAGTTTTTCAAAAATGTATTTCTAATCAAGTGTGAGTCTAGATTAAATGTGCAACTGAAACCATAGAAGAAATGTAAATTATTTTCTTCCATTACCCTTTGTGCATTTGTCCCATTCCTATTTGTGTTAGTGTTGTTTAACAATGGGACATATTCCTTTGACCTTCTTTTACTCTTAACTTCATCCATGATTTCAAGGACAAACTCGGGTGGGTACCCACGTTTTAAGAAAAATTGAGTTAAGGTACCACATTCCTCCATAAAGTCGTCATCGTCACTAATCATCCGTGCTGCTCTAACAAGCTGCCCCTTCAACACCGATTTCTTCTGGTGCATAGGGTGGCAACTTGAATAGTGCAGCATGGAGTTAGAGTAGGTCTCTTTACGGTATATTTTGGATAGCCATCTCTTGTTAGCGTAGTCCTTTCTCAGATCTATATCTAGGTAGTCTATTCTATCCTTATTAAATTTGTAGGTAAACGAAAGGAAGCTAGTAGACGCATTGAGAGTCGACATTAGATCTTTTATCTCTGATTCTGTCCCTTTGAAAATCAGAAAGATGTCATCAAGGAACCTTGTATACAAAGCTAGTTTCGTAAAAGTAGCTTTTGCTGTTAAAATGTTCCTCCTCTCCCAATACGCCATAACTAAGTTGGCAATACTCCCGCCACTTGGAGATCCCATGGCTACCCCAATTTTTTGATGAAATAACTCATTGTTAAACATCAAGAAGTTGTAGGAAAGAGTAGTGTCAATTAACTCCCCCACCAATTGAATTTCGTCGTTTGGTGCATTTAGAATTCTCAACATTGCACCGACCCATTCCATCGCTATATCGTGAGGGATGGATGAATATAGGTCTTTTACATCAATAGTGACCAACAAAGAGTCAGGGTAGAAATCAACTGCGTTAATAGTTTCCAAAAAACTCCATGAGTCTTTGGTTATTTGGCTTTCTTTTTTAACATATTTCTGTAAGATCTTATCAAGAACCTTACTACAAGTATAGGTAATGCTCTTCCTCCCATCCACCAATGGTCTCATGGGGGGGTTATTGATGTCTTTGTGGATCTTAGGAATGCCGAACAACACCGGTGTTCTAGGTGTTTGTTGCTGCATGTATATATAGGTTTCCCTGTCTATTCTAGATTCCACATAGAGCTCTTCAATAAAACCCTTAACCCTTTGGTATGCCCCATTCATTTCGTTTAGGGATACTTTGGTGTAAGTTTCACTAGATAGTATATGGTTCATTCTGCAGTTGTAGTCTTGGGTTGTGTATGTTCGACCAGCCCCTTCCAGTAGTTGCTTCAAGTTTTTCCCTCGTTTATATATTATTTTAGGCATTGGTGGCAAAATAGCTTGGAGTTCATTATCATTACACAAGAACTCCCAGTTTTTCAAAAATGTATTTCTAATCAAGTGTGAGTCTAGATTAAATGTGCAACTGAAACCATAGAAGAAATGTAAATTATTTTCTTCCATTACCCTTTGTGCATTTGTCCCATTCCTATTTGTGTTAGTGTTGTTTAACAATGGGACATATTCCTTTGACCTTCTTTTACTCTTAACTTCATCCGTGATTTCAAGGACAAACTCGGGTGGGTACCCGTTTAAGAAAAATTGAGTTAAGGTACCACATTCCTCCATAAAGTCGTCATCGTCACTAATCATCCGTGCTGCTCTAACAAGCTGCCCCTTCAACACCGATTTCTTCTGGTGCATAGGGTGGCAACTTGAATAGTGCAGCATGGAGTTAAATGAGTCTCTTTACGGTATATTTTGGATAGCCATCTCTTGTTAGCGTAGTCCTTTCTCAGATCTATATCTAGGTAGTCTATTCTATCCTTATTAAATTTGTAGGTAAACGAAAGGAAGCTAGTAGACGCATTGAGAGTCGACATTAGATCTTTTATCTCTGATTCTGTCCCTTTGAAAATCAGAAAGATGTCATCAAGGAACCTTGTATACAAAGCTAGTTTCGTAAAAGTAGCTTTTGCTGTTAAAATGTTCCTCCTCTCCCAATACGCCATAACTAAGTTGGCAATACTCCCGCCACTTGGAGATCCCATGGCTACCCCAATTTTTTGATGAAATAACTCATTGTTAAACATCAAGAAGTTGTAGGAAAGAGTAGTGTCAATTAACTCCCCCACCAATTGAATTTCGTCGTTTGGTGCATTTAGAATTCTCAACATTGCACCGACCCATTCCATCACTATATCGTGAGGGATTGATGAATATAGGTCTTTTACATCAATAGTGACCAACAAAGAGTCAGGGTAGAAATCAACTGCGTTAATAGTTTCCAAAAAACTCCATGAGTCTTTGGTTATTTGGCTTTCTTTTTTAACATATTTCTGTAAGATCTTATCAAGAACCTTACTACAAGTATAGGTAATGCTCTTCCTCCCATCCACCAATGGTCTCATGGGGGGGTTATTGATGTCTTTGTGGATCTTAGGAATGCCGAACAACACCGGTGTTCTAGGTGTTTGTTGCTGCATGTATATATAGGTTTCCCTGTCTATTCTAGATTCCACATAGAGCTCTTCAATAAAACCCTTAACCCTTTGGTATGCCCCATTCATTTCGTTTAGGGATACTTTGGTGTAAGTTTCACTAGATAGTATATGGTTCATTCTGCAGTTGTAGTCTTCGTTGGTCATTATTGTAATGCCCCCACCTTTGTCGGGTTTCATTAGGCGCACAGGAGCCCTTCTTAAAAACTGGAATTCCTCCCTTTCACTGTTTGAAATGTTCTTTTCCCCCCGAGCAAACCTAGCTGTTTGTTTGTTCAGATTTCTCAAATCCATTTCAGTAACCTTTTCAAATAGTTGCAAGGTGGGGTGTAGTGGTGGATTATAGACACTTGACACATAAAGCTCAGATTTCTGGCCAAGGTCGTTACCCAGCAGTAATGACAGGTTGATTTTCCTAACAAACAATTTCAGGTCAATTAGAGTGTGTGCCAAATCAAAGTGGGAGGAAGGAACAAAGGTGTTCCCTTTCGAAAGTAGTTCTATAATGTCGTTACTGATATAATAATCAGTGTAATTAAATACATTAAAGTCACCGCTCTTGTTAGCCAGAATCTTACAGTCTAGACCATTATTAAGGTTTTGATCGGGGAATTCCCCTGGTGTTACCACCTCTTCCTCCTGCCTCCTTTCCTCCTGTTGTTCGGTACCCTCTGATTGGAGGCACCAGATTGAAAATTTTGTTGCTGAGGTACTCTCTCATTAACCTCAGCTATATTGCCTCTGTCATTGTTATTGGTACGCCTTTCATTTTGATTCACCAACCTCTCGCTTCTTCTAACACCATTGTCGTTAGAAGGCCCTTGGTATCCCATGTCATCCTGTAAATCACCCTCACTGGTTATATTGCATTGGTCAATTACTTGGTTAGGCCCTGCTTGTCTCTCTACATTTGAGCCCCCACTTGTTGCCAGAGTAACTTTAGCTTGTATTGCCGGTTTAGGGTAAGCTAACCCATTTACATAGTCTCTAACATCTCTAGCAATCTTTTTCTTTTTAGTGACATTAAGTTTGGCTAGGTGCTCATCAATGCTGATGAAACATCTCTCGTAGTCGAACTTGTATCTTGAGTAATTAATGTCATTTTTAATAGTTCTGTCCAGTTCCTCAATTTCAGCTAACAAGTTGTTAATAAGTATCTGGTATTGGTCACACAGTAGCCCCATCAGTTCAAATCCGTGCTTATCAAAAAGTGCAATAAGCGCGATGTAAAAGCTGGACCCCTCTTCCAAGCCTGCAGGAAACTGCCAGTACCTTAGTCCTTTAGGCACAACTTTTAGTCTGATACATTCCCGAAAGTATGCAACTTCGAGTTGCAGCTTTCTTACTTTGAACAGTTTTTCGTCAAATGTACTTAACCTTACTGACAGGTCAGGGCTTACCTCACTTGTATTAGTTGTATCGCCCCCCAGTCTGTAGATCTCCAAAGGTAAATTCTCTGTGCACCCAAGCATTCAAAGAGGGAGTCGTAACCATGCCCCCGCTTGCATCCTGGCGTCCGGTTCCCAGGGCGTTTACTAGGTTCACTGGTTCCACTCCAGAATCCATTAATCGGTTAGAAAGCCGGTTCAGTGTGGTGCCCTCAATGCTGTTGTTTTCACTGTCACCATTGCGATTAGAGGGTCTGGTGGTAGCGTTGTTGTTGCAGCTATTCAGCCCTTGCATGTCTCCTGACGTTTCTCCCGTTGTACCTACTTCAGCGTTCCGCTCTCTCCCTTGAGCAGCAGCTACCGTCTCAACCTGTTGAGATAAACGGTCGACCTTCTGAGTAAGAAGCTCGATGAGAGCTGTAAGGTTACATCTGCTCTCTTGCGATCCGTCTCCTTGTGAGTTTGGACTTCCCGTATCCATGGCCCGCAAAAACAAACCAAGAAATGTAATGATAATCTCTCTCATCGAGCTTCTTACTCAGAAGGTCGACCGTTTATCTCAACAGGTTGAGACGGTAGCTGCTGCTCAAGGGAGAGAGCGGAACACTGAAGTAGGTACAACGGGAGAAACGTCAGGAGATGTGCAAGGGCTGAATAGCTGCAACAACAACGCTACCACCAGACCCTCTAACCGCAATGGTGATGGTGAAAACAACAGCATTGAGGGCACCACACTGAACCGGCTTTCTAACCGATTAATGGATTCTGGAGTGGAACCAGTGAACCTAGTAAACGCCCTGGGAACCGGACGCCAGGAGGCAAGTGGGGGCATGGTTACGACTCCCTCTTTGAATGCTTGGGTGCACAGAGAATTTACCTTTGGAGATCTACAGACTGGGGGCGATACAACTAATACAAGTGAGGTGAGCCCTGACCTGTCAGTAAGGTTAAGTACATTTGACAAAAAACTGTTCAAAGTAAGAAAGCTGCAACTCGAAGTTGCATACTTTCGGGAATGTATCAGACTAAAAGTTGTGCCTAAAGGACTAAGGTACTGGCAGTTTCCTGCAGGCTTGGAAGAGGGGTCCAGCTTTTACATTGCGCTTATTGCACTTTTTGATAAGCACGGATTTGAACTGATGGGGCTACTGTGTGACCAATACCAGATACTTATTAACAACTTGTTAGCTGAAATTGAGGAACTGGACAGAACTATTAAAAATGACATTAATTACTCAAGATACAAGTACGACTACGAGAGATGTTTCATCAGCATTGATGAGCACCTAGCCAAACTTAATGTCACTAAAAAGAAAAAGATTGCTAGAGATGTTAGAGACTATGTAAATGGGTTAGCTTACCCTAAACCGGCAATACAAGCTAAAGTTACTCTGGCAACAAGTGGGGGCTCAAATGTAGAGAGACAAGCAGGGCCTAACCAAGTAATTGACCAACGCAATATAACCAGTGAGGGTGATTTACAAGATGACATGGGATACCAAGGGCCTTCTAACGACAATGGTGTTAGAAGAAGCGAGAGGTTGGTGAATCAAAATGAAAGGCGTACCAATAACAATGACAGAGGCAATATAGCTGAGGTTAATGAGAGAGTACCTCAGCAACAAAATTTTCAATCTGGTGCCTCCAATCAGAGGGTACCGAACAACAGGAGGAAAGGAGCCAGGAGGAAGAGGTGGTAACACCAGGGGAATTCCCCGATCAAAACCTTAATAATGGTCTAGACTGTAAGATTCTGGCTAACAAGAGCGGTGACTTTAATGTATTTAATTACACTGATTATTATATCAGTAACGACATTATAGAACTACTTTCGAAAGGGAACACCTTTGTTCCTTCCTCCCACTTTGATTTGGCACACACTCTAATTGACCTGAAATTGTTTGTTAGGAAAATCAACCTGTCATTACTGCTGGGTAACGACCTTGGCCAGAAATCTGAGCTTTATGTGTCAAGTGTCTATAATCCACCACTACACCCCACCTTGTAACTATTTGAAAAGGTTACTGAAACGGATTTGAGAAATCTGAACAAACAAACAGCTAGGTTTGCTCGGGGGGAAAAGAACATTTCAAACAGTGAAAGGGAGGAATTCCAGTTTTTAAGAAGGGCTCCTGTGCGCCTAATGAAACCCGACAAAGGTGGGGGCATTACAATAATGACCAACGAAGACTACAACTGCAGAATGAACCATATACTATCTAGTGAAACTTACACCAAAGTATCCCTAAACGAAATGAATGGGGCATACCAAAGGGTTAAGGGTTTTATTGAAGAGCTCTATGTGGAATCTAGAATTGACAGGGAAACCTATATATACATGCATCAACAAACACCTAGAACACCGGTGTTGTTCGGCATTCCTAAGATCCACAAAGACATCAATAACCCCCCCATGAGACCATTGGTGGATGGGAGGAAGAGCATTACCTATACTTGTAGTAAGGTTCTTGATAAGATCTTACAGAAATATGTTAAAAAAGAAAGCCAAATAACCAAAGACTCATGGAGTTTTTTGGAAACTATTAACGCAGTTGATTTCTACCCTGACTCTTTGTTGGTCACTATTGACGTAAAAGACCTATATTCGTCCATCCCTCACGATATAGCGATGGAATGGGTCGGTGCAATGTTGAGAATTCTAAATGCACCAAACGACGAAACTCAATTGGTGGGGGAGTTAATTGACACTACTCTTTCCTACAACTTCTTGATGTTTAACAATGAGTTATTTCATCAAAAAATTGGGGTAGCCATGGGATCTCCAAGTGGCGGGAGTATTGCCAACTTAGTTATGGCGTATTGGGAGAGGAGGAACATTTTAACAGCAAAAGCTACTTTTACGAAACTAGCTTTGTATACAAGGTTCCTTGACGACATCTTTCTGATTTTCAAAGGGACAGAATCAGAGATAAAAGATCTAATGTCGACTCTCAATGCGTCTACTAGCTTCCTTTCGTTTACCTACAAATTTAATAAGGATAGAATAGACTACCTAGATATAGATCTGAGAAAGGACTACGCTAACAAGAGATGGCTATCCAAAATATACCGTAAAGAGACCTACTTTAACTCCATGCTGCACTATTCAAGTTGCCACCCTATGCACCAGAAGAAATCGGTGTTGAAGGGGCAGCTTGTTAGAGCAGCACAGATGATTAGTGATGATGACGACTTTATGGAGGAATGTGGTACCTTAACTCAATTTTTCTTAAAACGTGGGTACCCACCCGAGTTTGTCCTTGAAATCACGGATGAAGTTAAACGTAAAAGAAGGTCAAAGGAATATGTCCCATTGTTAAACAACGCTAACACAAATAGGAATGGGACAAATGCACAAAGGGTAATGGAAGAAAATAATTTACATTTCTTCTATGGTTTCAGTTGCACATTTAATCTAGACTCACACTTGATTAGAAATATATTTTTGAAAAACTATGAGTTCTTGTGTAATGATAATGAACTCCAAGCTATTTTGCCACCAATGCCTAAAATAATATATAAACGAGGGAAAAACCTGAAGGAACTACTGGAAGGGGCTGGTCGAACATACACAACCCATTTAGGGATGTTCAAGTGCCAAATGTGCAAATACTGTAAACATATTGATGAAGGACAGAATTTTGTGATAGGAGACCAAAAGTTTCGAACTTACTCTAAGTTCAATTGTAACAGCAGACTAGTGGTATACTTAGCTAAGTGCTCGTCTTGTCCAGCATTTTACATCGGGAAGACCGATAGGAGACTTAATGAGAGGATATACGAGCACTTATACAGTATTAGGAACAACAAGATGACTAATGCCTTAGCAAGGCACCATGTCGACAACATTGGCCACGAGTTTAAATTTAGGGTAATAGATCAACAAATAAGGGACATAAGAGGAGGCTATTATTCTTTAAAATTAGAAAGGAAAGAACTGCTTTGGCAGTTACGGACTAACGCTAACCAAAAACCTGGTATCAATGAAATGTCCTCTATTGCATGTATTCTAAAATTAAAAAATCTAGAGAGGTGAACCTGTAAACACTGAACACTAATATTGAGGCTATCAATTATGATATGGGGAAAGGCTATCTTAAATTTGAGGACCATTCTAGTACAATATAATAATTGATAAAATACACGCATTATTGAGTGGGGAGAACTAAATACAAAAATAATAAAAATAAGAGAGTTTATGAAAAGTGAACTCGAAATCCTAGGAAATGTTATGTGTTTCAGGTCAATATCGAAAGAAAACCTTCTGCACTTAACAAATAAAATAACAAATTTGGGTTCATTTAGATTTCCACTCAGTGATAATGCGTGCCTTTTAGACACAAGATGCTTGTTCCCGTCAAACTCGTATGAGGAAAGAGGGGGCTAAATGGTTACATGTTAATAGGTGGAATTTTTTCTACAGTTCAATACACATATATTTTCCATGTATTTTTTATGTATTTTTTTATGTATTTTTTATGTACTTTTATGTACTTTTATGTACATGACACTTATTCTAGAATCCTTAATTCCCGAGAAGCTGACATACAAAAGCGATGCAAATTTAATGTCTAAGTTAACTTCAATTTGAGACCAACTGGCTCGGTAAAACTAGGGGTATCAATTTGTGTAAGAACTACGTGTGGTGTTTTCAATGATTTTTAACAATATTAATTTGTAAATTGTATTTCTAACATGTATTGACAACTTGCTTTTTTGGTGCTTTAGAGTGTTGCTAGCTGGTGGGGTGGATTTCTGGTAGTCTAGTATAATACAAACTACCAGAAAATTTTACAGAGTTACTCAAAAGTTAAATGAGACAAGGGGGTGGGAAAACACTGAAGTAATTAATTACTACAGCAACTATCTGTGAATGAAGGAAAGGACCAACCCACTAATTAAACCAGCTAGCATACTTATTGTTGAATTCCCGTTGTTACTTGATGCTTGTTTTAACTTCTGAAGAAGTCGGATATACTTACCGACGAAAAGTGTATTGAAATAAACGCACTTCAAGGCAACTAAACACGTTTTTAGTGAAGAGGACTGCCTGCTCCTGGTCTTTTGTGTTATTTACTAATAAAATACAAAAGGCTCAAATGTAAAACAAGTTTTCACATATTTAAAAGAGAACTCAGGGCATAAATACACACATCATAGGTAGATGGTAAAAGTTATAAATAGTCTATATGCATAAAATGATATATGCCCATAAGCCTATTCTCATGGGTGCCAGAACCATAGAGTGAGGGGGGAGAGACACCCCCCACACTTTTGCAGCACTTGCGACCATCCCAACTCATCATTACTTGCACAATGACTGCGCGTCTGTTTGAATGGATTTCTTATTTTAACTGCAGTTTGGGCGGATTTCTTTATTGCAGAGCTGGGGATAACTGACATTTGGGCGGATTTCTTTTAAATGCAGTCTCGGATTTTTCTTTTTACTGCAGTCTCAGTCTCGGATTTCTTTATCGCAGAGCTGGGGATAGCTGCCATTCGGGCAGATTTCTTTTAACTGCAGTCTCAGATTTCTTTATTGCAGAGCTGGGGATAACTGCTGTTTGGGCAGACATTCAGCCATGGTTTAACTGCTGCCTTCGGGATTACTGTATGCAGAGCTAAGGTACTGTCTACAGAGGTGTGTGTGTGTGTGTGTGTGTGTGTGTGTGTGTGTGTGTGTGTGTGTGTGTGTGTGTGTGTGTGTGTGTGTGTGTGTGTGTGTGTGTGTGTGTGTGTGTGTGTGTGTGTGAAAATGCCCCTAACTGGATACATCTGGTGGCTAGAGGTACAAAGGCTCAAACCCTGTACCTTGGGTGCAGGTAAGATCCTAAAGTCCCTAGCCACCATCACTTGTGAATTTATGCCTCACAATTTTGTTCTGTTCCTCATTAAATCTCTGCTGTTTCAGGAACAGTAAAACAAAACCTTTTATGCTAGCAATTTTCTAAGTTTATAAGATCAGTATTTGAAATGTGTCCTTATTTTGGGGCTGTATTCCCCCATTATTGGCTTTGTTCTGTATTTTTGTGGTAAGAGGTTGAGAGCTATGATGAGAAGTGAGAGCTGAATTCAGTAAATGATAGCCATTTAAGTTTGTCTTCCTGTATTTCAGGAAACTGATTTAGCTTAGTGGTATGTTGCTGACTGTAGTGCACAAGGTTCTGGGTTCAAGACTTGGCAGTGAAATGTACACTGGTAGCACAACATTTTATGCAAGCAACTTTCCAAAATTATACAAGCAATGTTTAAAATATGTCCCTGGTGTTTGCCCCCCCCCCCAAATTGAAAATAAGTGCAAGAAGCTGTGCAACATGCCTATGGCTTACACTACTGTGATTCTGTATCTGTATTTTCACACACACACACACACACACACACACACACACACACACACACACATATATATATATATATATATATATATATACATATTGTGTGTGTGGAAGTAGACTGTTATCATGGAAATGTTCTGAATAGGGCAGTTTTATCATTAATGGTGCATGCATTTTGCTTCATTGCCTACTGAAAAATGTTCAAACAATAAATTTAAAATGCGCTCTAACTTACGTCTAACAAGTGTGCTGTATTATACAAGGAATATAATTTAATAAAGTCAGGAAGGTGTATCAAAGAATGCATGTATGTTTCTTGTTTTGTGCACAAGGGGTCTCTGATTTGAAAACAGCTCAAAGGTAATCTTTATTCACCACTGGCCAGATGCATTTTCTTTGGATGTGGTGTGGGTTTTACTGCTGTTTCAATGAATGTGAGTTTCAAGGGCAGAGACATTTTAATGCCAAGTCTAATTTCATTGTGAGACAGTATTGCTTTGTTTAGCAGATATCTGTTCGTGTTTGTGCATTGTGCTATAAAATGTAAAAAAATTTAATCCAATTAATCATTGTAGAAGTAAAGCAGTATCCACACATTAGTGTTTATGGTAAATGGGGTGAAATAGCCAGGTAATAGGACATTGGAAAGGCTGCAGGGGGACTCTAGTGCTATATATTGGTTCTTTTCTTCAGTTTGCGTTTGAAAGTTGGTATCCCACAATTCCATTGGAGTGGGTGGGGTTGTGTAATTATGTATGCATATTTTACGTTAATCAGCATACAGATTTGTACCTATTTTTCATGGGCCTGAATGTTGCGGAGAGATGGATATATACCACAGAGGCTACCACTGTTCCAGAACAAACTATCCATAAAGGTAAAACAAAGCTCATCCATCCATATTCAAATGCAACTTGGATTTAAAGATGGGCAATAGAAAATGTACTCCACAATTGCCCATCATACCACAAATAGATAGAGGCAGTTCCTAAATGCTGCATCCCTTATATAGGTCCCCTCAAATTATCTATGGAATGATCACAGTTATTCTCACTAGGGCTAATATACAATTATCAGGCATGGGATAGGTAAGACCAATCAGAAAATGTTAATTAAAGAATCAAGCACCAAAAGGGAATTGGCTAAGCTTAAAAAGTCCTCCAAGTGAATCTATGTTGTGGTAGTAAATAGTTATAAAAATTGCCCTTTTCAGAACACTAAGTGCCCCTCTCACCCTCCAACCCCCCCAGTCTTCAACAGCTGCCTATTCTGCTGTCTTGCAATTTTTATCTCTCCAAAGTCTTCAGTCTTAAAAAGCATGCAAAGGAGAGAGAATCATTAAGGCCTGGCCATTGTGTGGCATTAACCCGCAATTGCCATAAAACTTCCTGCTTTTCCAAAAGTAGAGTCCATGGACCCCTTCTCATACCTACATTAAGAACTTCTATAATAGTAACTTTAAAAGAATGGTCATTGAATTCCATGCAATGTTTAGCTAGGGCATTGGTGTCCTTTCTTATTCTTATATCCCTTACACGTTCATAAATATGTTTTTTTAGTTTCCTCTCAGTTTTACCGATATAGAAACAGGGTCACCTTGTGCAAAATGCACAATAAATGACATTTTCAGTATTGCATGTACATTTTGTATGACATTGTTGATTTTAAATGTAGGACCTTCCAAAATATAGGGGCAATAGTTACATAAGCCACATTTTTTCATACATCCACCACTTGGCTCTTTATAGTTATGTTCTAAAATACTCTTCAGACATCTACCTCTCCAATAAACAATATTGGGTTTTTCACCCACACAATATTTGATGTCTTTATTATTAGAAATAACTTCCCAATTTTAAATATGTCAGCAATTATTTTCCTTGTTTTATTAAATGATGTAATGAACACACTTTGAAAATGAGTGCTCCTGACTTCAGCAGTCATATCTGCAGGGCTGTCCATAGTGATACTTGGAAGAACACTGGTATTCCCGCCAGTATTCTCATGTAGATGGAATAATATAGGTTTAAAGTAACCTCTCTCTCTTATTAATAACCTCTAACATCACCTCATTAATTAGGTAACTGGGGTACCCTCTTTTCAAGAACATATCTTTCAATACATTACATTAATTCAAAAAAGCTTTGAATAGGGTCATCATATGTGCAGCCATTACAAATTGTCCCTTAACAACAGGTTTTTTCTGCTTATAAGGGTATGAACTATCGGTGTAAAAAACTACTGGAGTATGTTTGTTTTCTAAAAATTTCAGCTGTAAAGGTCCTTGAGGGAGCATGTTTAGCTAACTAAACATCTAGGTATGCAATCTCTTCATGACTAAAGCAATGGGAACATTTCAAAAAATTAGGTGATGAATTAATATACTCAAGGAAGTCACCAATGGAGTATTTTGGTCCATCCCAATAGATAAATATGTAATCCAAAAATGAATATAGGCTTTCTAGTGTAGAAAATAGGGGAAATTACATAATTTAATAAAACAAGCAAAAAAATTGCTGACATTATATTTAAAAAATGGGTAGTTATCTCTAATAATAAAGACATCAAATATTGTGTGGGTGAAAAACCCAATGTTGTTTATTGGAGAGGTAGATGTCAGAAGAATATGTTAGAACATAACTATAAAGAGCCAAGTGGTGGGTGTATGAAAAATGTGGTTCATGTAATTATTGCCCCTATATTTTGGAAGGTTTTACATTTAAAATCAACAATGTCATGGTCAAATTGAATGCAAGATGTACATGCAATACTGAAAAGTTCATTTATCGTGCATTTTGCACAAGATGTCCCTCTTTCTATATCGGTAAAACTGAGAGGAAACTAAAAAAAATGTATTTATGAACACCAAAGGGATATAAGAATAAGAAAGGACACCAACTCTCTAGCTAAACATTGCATGGGATTCAATGACCATTCTTTTAAATTTGCTATTATAGAAGTTTTTAATGTAGGTGTGAGAGAGGGCCCATGGACTCTACTTTTGGAAAAGCAGGATGTTTTATGGCAATTGCATGCTTTTTAAGACTGAAGGCTTTGGAGAGAGAAAAATTGCAAGACAGCAGAATAGGCTTATGGGCATATATCATTTTATGCATATAGACTATTTTGTAACTTTTACCATCTAGCTATGATTTGTGTATTTATGCACTAATTTCTCTTTTAAATATGTGAAAACTTGTTTTATATTTGAGCCTTTTGTATTTTACTATCAAGTTGTAGCCTTTTTATAGTGACTTATTTGATTTGATTTTTTATAAGGTTATATATTCTTATATTTTGAAAAACTCAGTTCTGGATTTGGAGGCTGTGATTGGCTTTACACAAAGGGGGTGTGGCTTTATTTAGCTTTAAAAAGTGGGTATTTTAAATTAAAGTTGTGAGGAAGTCTCTGAATCTATCAGAGACGAAAGTGCTAAACTTGTGGATTAAATAAACAAATTTGTCATTTTCTAACAGTGGTTCTTCTCCTGGTGCCTTTTTGTTATTTTTATACATTACCAAAGGGCTGCATCCCAAAAAAATGGAAACAGAGATCCAAGTGGGGTGATGTGGGTACTGTGCTGAAAAGATAGCAGAATAAATGACTCAGTGAGGCACAAGGGAGGGGCTACAGAGTCAGAGCTACCTAGCCCAAGATATTCACACATGCACACGCACAAATATATGTATGTGTGTTGTATGTGTGTGTGTGTGTGTGTGTGTGTGTGTGTGTGTGTGTGTGTGTGTGTGTGTGTGTGTGTGTGTGTGTGTGTGTGTATTTATATAAAAGCATATATTAGCAAAGGATAAAATGGTTACACAGAAAAAAAAAATATTCAGTGAAAACTGCAAGCTAAAGACTTCACTGTTTGATACCTTAAACCTCTTGTCATGAAGGCCCATGAGATGCATGCAAAAAAAGGGTGTCATGATAGTTAAGGTGTTTGCCTTACAGATGCAAGGTGCAAGGTTTGATCGCCCTATGGGGTAATTGACTAGGCTTAAAGTGGCCTCCCAAAGGCAGGTAGTCTAGTGCTCACCTATGAATTTAAAATGGATGTCTTCTGACTGCCCATGCCACAACAGAATGTGCCAGTGACAGGGGAAGACACTAGCCCAGGTACACATCCAGGAGCTAGGGTTAAATATTTTGAATGCAACTAGTGGGGCCATGTGGCATACAGATGTCCATGGAGGCAAGGTGGGGAACAAAAGGTGAGGGAGCCAGTAAGTGGGAAAGACAAAATGCCAATAGTAGGTTGTCTTGAGACAACAGGGGTACCAAACTACCATCCTGCAGATGTCCTGAGAGGGAAGGATTTGGATGAGGCAGTACCATGTGCTTATGCAGTTACACACAGTCAGGCTAGGAGAGAAGCATGTGGTCTGGTAGCCTAGGGGAGACCCAGACAGACTGCATACTTGCAGCCAGGACTGGAGAGGTGGTTACTTCAGGGAGGGAACTACACTGTAGCAGTGAGACTAAAGGTGAGCCACAGCTGCTTGTGGGTACTGATGGTCGCTTGGACAGAGTGACTGAAAAGGTAGAGATGAGTAGTCGTACCCAGGCTGACAGTGAGGTACCACTGTCAGAGGATACCAGACTTCCTGTGGAAGGGGAGCTGGGAAGGGTTACAAGGAGAGAGTTGAGACAGGCTCAGCTCTCAGACCCTACATTGCAAGGCCTGAGGCAGGTAGCTAGGGAGGCACCTGATTCTCAAGGGAAGGGGAAATCTGTATACTGGCATAAAGAGTTACTATACAGAGAGTGGACCCCTGATGGAGGGCTAGAAGGTGAGACAGTACAGCAGTTGATAGTGCCTGGAGCCTACCATCTGGCACTTCTAGCCATAGCCCATGATATTCCCTTTGCAGGTCATATGGGCATAAAGTGTAGAAAGAGACATATTATGCAGAACTTTTATTGACCTGGAATTTCCAGAGATGTAACAGGGTACTGCAGGACCTGTGAGCAGTGCCAAAAGGTAGGTAAGGCAGGAGACAAGATGAGAGTTCCTTTGATGCCTTTGCCTGTGATTGAGGAGCCATTTCAGAGGGTAGCTATGGATATTGCGGGTCCTCTGAGTACCCCAAGTTCCACAGGGAAAAAGTGTATCCTAGTGGTAGTAGATTATGCTACACGATACCCTGAGGCAGAGAAGGTGGCAAATGCTTTGTTAGAGATTTTCAGCAGGGTAAGTTTCCCAAAAGAAATACTGACTGACAGAGGTGCCAATTTCATGTCAGACCTGCTGGCTTGTCTGTGGAAGTCCTGTGGGGTGAAACAAATGAAGACCACCCCCCTACCATCCCCAGAGTAATGGTCTTGTTGAGAGGTTAAACTCTACAATCAAGTCCATGCTACAGGCATTTGCAGATCAGTTTAAGAGGGAGTGGGACAAATATTTGACCCATCTGTTGTTTACTTATAGAGAGGTTCCCCAGAAATCCACAGGTTTTTCACCCTTTGAGTTGCTGTATGGGCATAGGGTGAGGGGACCTCTCGATTTAATTTGAGACGAGTGGGAAGGTGAGTGCAAGTCTCACAAGGAGTCTGTTGTGGCACACAGCCTAAAACCTCAAGACAAGGCTCAGGGAACTCATGGGCTTGGCCCAGAAGAACCTGGCAGAAGCCCAACAACAGAAAAACGTGTGGTATGACAGGAATGCTCGAGCTAGAGAGTATGCTGTGGGGCAGCAGGTAATGGTTCTCATTTCTGTCAGACACAACAAGCTGCAAGCAGTTTGGGAGGGTCCCTACAAGGTGGTAAGAAAGGTAAAACTACATGGTGGAACTGCTAGGAAGATGGCAGGGGTGCAAATTGTACCATGTTAACATGATGAAACCTTACCATGATAGGGAGGCCCTTGTGCTGAGCATTTGCAGTGGATTGCAGGAGGAGTCTGAGGGAGATCTGGGGACTGATCTCCTCAGTGAGGCTCAAGCTAATACCTTGGTGGAAGGGGTAGCAATGTCCCAGTAGCTATCTCCTACCCAGGTTTAAGAAATCCGAGCAGTGTTGCAGGAATTTGGGGACATGTTCACTGGGAAACCAAGGTGCACCCACCTGGTGCAGCACCAGGTGGATACAGGACCCCAAAGGCCTATTAGGCAGGCCCCTTATAGGGTGCCTGAGAGAGTCAAACAGATGCTGAGGGAGGAGGTACATGAGATGTTGGAACTAGGGGTGATTCAAGCATCCAACAGTCCCTGGACATCCCCAGTGTTGCTGGTGACAAACAAGGATGGCAACACCAGGTTCTGTGTGGACTACAGGAAATTAAATAGTCACACAGAGTCGGATGCTTACCCCATGCCTAGGACAGATGAGGCCCTAGAGCAGCTGGGTGGGGCTAAGTATCTTACAACCATTGATCTTACCAAGGGTTACTGGCAGGTGCCCTTGACTCCCAGTGCTAGAGAGAAGTCAGCCTTTGTGACTCCTTTTGGCTTGTATGAGTTCACAAAGATGCCGTTTGGGATGAGGAATGCCCCAGAAACTTTCCAGAGGCTGGTAGATCATATCCTAGCAGGATCAGGAGGGTTTGCCCTTGCTTACCTAGATGATATTGCCATTTACAGCCATTCCTGGCTAGAGCACCTTCAGCATGTCAGGGAGGTACTGGGCAGACTACAGAGGGCAGGGTTGACCATTAAGCCGAACAAATGTCAGGTGGGTATGGCAGAGGTCTCCTACCTAGGACATAGAGTGTGGAGGGGTAAGATAAGGCCAGAACCTGCCAAAGTGGAAGCCATTCAGGCATGACCCACACCTGTTACTAAAAAGCAGATGAAGGCATTTTTATGGACAGCAGGGTACTACAGGAAGTTCATCACAAGTTATAGTACCATAGCTGCTCCCCTCACCGACCTGACAAGGAAGAACAGGCCAGATAAGGTAGTGTGGACCCCAACATGTGAGCAGGCATTCCAGAAGCTTAAAGAAGCTTTGGGAGGACCCCCAGTGTTAGCCAGTCCAGATTACAGCAAATAATTTGTTGTGCAGGTGGATGCTTCAAACCATGGGGTGAGGGCTGTACTTAGCCAGATTTCTTCAGAGGGAAAAGAGCACCCAGTGGTTTATCTCAACCATAGGCTCCAACCCAGGGAAGAATGTTATGCAGCTGTAGGAAAAGGAATGTCTAGCCATAGTGTGGGCACTGCAGAAACTTCAGCCTTATCTGTATGGAAGGAAATTCACTGTTATGACAGATCACAACCTCCTAACATGGTTAAACAGAGCCAGCCATCAAAATGCCAAGTTGCTAAGATGGAGCCTGGGGTTGCAAGCATATGATATGTCAGTACACCACTGCAGTGGGAGTAGTAATGCCAGTGCAGATGGTCTCTCAAGACAGGGAATGGAGAATGTATACTCAGATAGACCTGACTCTCTCAAGCAGCGTTTCTCTAGGGTCACTTGAAAAACTAGCTTGAGTTCTCGGGGGGGGGGGTGTGGAGGTTGCCAGCCTAGCCATATAGGATTTTATACATAATTCTGTCATTTGTAAATATGAATGTTGAATTACAGGCTTGTTTTCTTAAATGAAAGAATATACTGTGAAATGCTGAACTCAAAACAATGTAGCAACATTGCCCTCTGCTGTAAAGAAAGCTAAGTCAAGCATTTCTTTTCTGTCTTTTGAAACTGAAATTATTTCATGACTGTCTTTGATGTTTACAATTCGGCTCCGGCTGGGCTAGATGAAGGCTTCCTGCCTATTGTTTTAAGGCTAAAGTTAATGACCAGAATTTACATGTGGAATGTCCTTTATTAGTCTGGTTTCTGCCTAGGTGTAAAATAATGTAAATACAGTTTCCATCAGCCTGGGAACACCAGGAAAGTGTAAAAAAATGATGTAATGGGAATCAGGACTGCAGTAGCAATTTAAACAGAGAGAATCAGAAGGCATTAATCATTTTTGTCTTGATCATCCAACTCACAGCACTGTCTTGCTGATATGTAAGTTATCTTAGACTTGTGTTTTCTTTTAGAAATAGCTAGGAACTAGAAAGATTAGACTCTGTTTTTCTGTGATGTCAGAACTTTACTAATGTGTTATTTTAAGTATTTCTCTGCGATCTCTGAACTCTTGACTAGCACTGTGTAGTAAGAAGTATTGTCTTATGTTTTTATTATTTATTATTAAATATTTTAAAACCTTTCAGCTGTGGCTGTTTTGTGTAGAGATAAGTTAAGCTCTAACAGTACATTGCATGCTTATATTGATCCTGTACCAAGTCACTCTAATAAGCCTTGACTGTTTAGTCACACTTACCAATTGGGTAATAATATTGCGCAGTAATAATTGGGCACCATTTTAAGGGCCTTTGAGTAGCTGATAAGTATTAGTGGGTGGTGGCAAGTGGAACTACCGTATAGTCTGGGAGAAAGTGGCACAGCTGGAGAAACTGTGCCAGCCTTCCCCAGGAGTGTCTGTGTGGTTGTATAAACTCTTCTCAAAGTGTGTGTGTGTGTGTGTGTGTGTGTGTGTGTGTGTGTGTGTGTGTGTGTGTGTGTGTGTGTGTGTGTGTGTGTGTGTGTGTGTGTGTGTGTGTGTGTGTGTGTCAGCTACTTGGGCAGGGACACAAAGCACTGGTTGGACTGAGAGGGTGCTAGAGGTTTTAGCTTGCCCACTAGGCTGAGATCTGGACCCTATAGCTGTGCCAGTGGGGAGTCTTATTGGGGACCTGGAGAGCAAGGGAGAGACTAGCCACAGACTGACTGTGATCTCTGTGTGCTCTTAAGGGAAATTACACTTTTCTGTGTGCATTTGTTATCCTTTCCTCATATGTGATGTCCCCTCTGGTGTTAGTGGTGAGGACTGAGGCTCCTTGATTGCTGGGTCAGGGTGCAGGCATCACAGATGTCCATAAACATTAAGGCGCCTATTGAATATCTCAAACAACATCCATACAAAGGGTAAAAAGGTTATACAGACAAACCATTCAGTAAAAAATTCAAGAAAGATGTAGCCAAGCTAGAGACTTTAATGTGTAATACCTTAACCTTCCTGTAGTGGAGGCCCATGGGATATATGCAAATGACTCCTTAAGGACATACAAGTGTTTCAGTTAAGTAGCTTCTGAATGCCCATGATTTTTTTACTTTTTAAGTCTTTATGGGTACATTAAGGCCAATTTATTATTTATTTATTTGTCTTTGTTGGCCAAGATAGTCCGACTAGGTAAAGCTGATTTTCAGCAGCGGCCTGGGGAGAAAAGTCTCCATCTAATTATAGTCTACATATTACATATACACTACTGCAGTGTCAGTAGTGCAACAGATAGCACACTCACCTTTATTGCATAAGGTTGTGGGTTCAATTCTACCACCAAATAAATTGAATGCTGAGAGTGCAGTGTAAGGGGGCACTGCACTCCACTGTGTGCTATCCTTCAAATGAGACATTTAATCAGTAGCGCATCTGCTTAAGTGGGTGGCAGCTTTTATTTATATACAAAAAGAGCTCTTATTTACAATAAATTTACAAATATATAGATATACAAATCTATTTACACATATTCATAATTTCCTTTATAATCATACTGAATTGTCATCCCTATTAGACCCCCATTCCTTTTTCCATCACCACCATCTGATTTTACTTAATATTGTTGCTAAAATCCATTTATCATTAAACACTGGGCCAGATTCCATAAAGTTCATGGAATCTGGCACATTATTCCGATCTGAGAAAGAAATGTGGATAATATTGTAATATGCTAATATATGATAAGAAACTCAGCAGAATACCTCAGTGCACAATGGTGTACCACAGTTCCAACTGTGCACTATAGAAATGTGCAGTAATCTGCAATTATAAGAAATAGTCGTCCAATAAAATTGTACATTACCAAACGAATGGAAAGATATCACAAATCAAGAATCCCAATAGTTGTTTAGAAAGATAAAATCTGTACAGTAACTTTATGGATGCCTACAGAATATTACTGACTCTGTTGTGATAACTCAAAAAGAAACACACACACATTAAAAATGCCAAGTACACCAAACTAATCAGCACAACAATCTTAACAGAAATTTGCAGGAGGACACACAGAAATTTATTAGACAATCACAGATATATCCATATGCCATCCACTAACTTATAATACGTGCTCCAAAGCTGTATGGCTATTTGTAATACATGCATATTCACATCACTCATTACATTGAAATCAGATTCATCTACAAATATCTACATAATACATGTATCATAAAAAAATAAATTGATTTACAGATTCTGATGGACTCAGTAAATTTTCTAATTAAAAAAATAAAGACTAAGGGCATTCATTGCCAGTTTGCCATAGCTAACAGTTGCTAACTGTGGGTACAGGACTTCTGTGAGGAACACATGTAACGCACACACCCAAGGAAAGTAGAAGACAGAAAATAAGATGTGGGGTATAGGTGAAGAAGAGGGACAAACAAGAGGAATGTTGGAATAGGAAAATCTGAGGGAAAGTCAGAGGGGCATGTACAGTATTATTTAGTGGGAATAGGCACCGTTTTTAATTTTTTTTTTTTGTTAAGAATAGAAGGAAAAGTAAACAAAGGGAGAGAGGAGGTGAAGGTAAGCACATCAAGTATCAAACAGCACAACACAAGACAGACAAAGGTTGAAAAAAGACAGTATGGACAGTTTAATTGTTTAATTACACAGACAGCACACTGCACAACACAGGCAATGGAAAGTTGTCAGCCAGGGTGGAATGCATTCCAGACATGCTAAAATGCAGAAAAAAAATCTAAGTATACACTATCGCAGTGATGGCGAACTTATGTGTGTTAAAGGTGACATGCCACAACATTTTGGATGACACACCAGCGTTCACCAACACCCGAGTTACCAAAGAATCTGAATGAACAAAAATACAAGAAATATGTGACCCTGCACTTATCTACTAAAACTCAGCAACAAAAAAGTCATTAATTGATGTTAGTCAAATCAAATGGAATGTGTTCCATCTTTTTTTCAGTTAAATTCAAAATTACTATTAAAAGTAGGGCAATTTTTTGGTGCACTATTTTAAGCTCAATTATCAGTGCGCATATTATTTTCTCTATTGTAAATCATTGATTTTTTTTTTACCTTTATAATACATAGCAGCACACATAATTGAACTGTATTTTTTTAAAATAAATGAATATGTAAATAATTATTTCTTTTTTTGTTATGGGGGGGTGACACACCAGCAGAGTCAAGATGGGCATTTTCCAAATTTTTGACATGCCGAGCCCAAAAGGTTCACCATCACTGCACTATTACATTAGCACAGTTGGCATAATGTGTGACAGCCATACAACAACCAAGCACTTTGCCAAACAGAAGTACTGCAGAAGATCAGCCAAAGCTGACATATATATAAGTAGGTACACACATTCAAATGTGTGTATGTTACACACATATGCCATGTCAAAGGCAACACACAGGTGTGCATGTGTATATATGTGTGTCAGTGGCACAAATGGAATGTACATGAAATCAAGGTTGATACACATATATACATACACCAATGACGTAATAATACGTTAGATTTTTTAACAGGATAAAATATTGAGTATAGCAGGTTGTACACATAGATGTGAAAAAATGCAGTGGGTAACACACAAGTAGAGTGAGAACAATGACATATTGTAAGCATTAGCCAGCAGCTTGTGTGGACATGTCCCACATTATAAAATGCCCATGCATTTTGAACATGCTCACAGTCTCAAATTAATAACTTGCAATGGACAGTTTTGACAAAGGCAAATATATCTACAATAAACATTAGGAGCATATTAAAGTGGTAGGGAGGTGGACAACGTGGCACCACATCATGGTAAAATAGGACGCAGTAAGGTGACACAATGCAAATGCATGTGTAAACCACACAGGGTGCTGTAGAATACACACAAAGACATCCATTTAAACAAATGGAAAATGTATGTCAAATGGACAGATGGATTGCTGATGTCCACAGAAATGGACATGTTAAAAACACACATACACAGTAATGTGCAATCACGTCACATCAACATGCATAGGTAAGCAAGTTAAAAATTCAATCACGTACACATATACTGTCATGCAAATGTCAAATTAAGAAACGCATGTATATGTCAACCACACTACTCATTATGGAGCAGAGGATGTTTCTGTGAACATCATTACAAACAAGCCAAGAAGGCAGAAAGACAAACTTAAACCAGATGTGTGTGTGGCACAGAACACCGATGCAACCAAAAGATGCTCTGAAAAAAAGCTGTGGTAAAATCCACTGGCTTTTGTTGATACAAGCTGAAATAAAATTTGTAAGATAAGCGCTTTTATCTTCTAAAACTAGAAAACTTCATTAGATGATACGATTTGTGCCAAACACACCTGGTTTTAGAGCATCATTACAACACATTTGCAGTAAATCACTGAGTGCTCACTTGTCAAAACTACATAATGTGTCAGTATGTATCTGACTACATGCACACATACATACAATCATTATGCATACATCTACTTATGTAAGGTATACACCAATGTCACTACATCATGGGTTTGGAAATGCTACACATGGCAAACATGTGTAATGCGAAAGACTGTGTAATCTGTAACATTGTGTACAGATTAATGTCACCTTGCTCTTTGATGCAGTCACATAAGGAGGACTGCACATACACAAGATATACCTGTATCTGATCTTACATGGCAACAGTATTGCCAAACCATGACACAACACCACATCATGAGAGTGGGACATCATGACAATTGTCATCCAAAACCATGAGGAATGGCATGTCTGTATGTTGCACATACCTGATACAGCAAAGCAGACATCCAAGGCATGTAACACTGTTAGTGTTTGGAGACATAAACAATACCAGTGTTGACCTCCAGGGTATCCTCATTATGAACTGCTGCTATCAAATGGGTACCTGCTCAATTATGGATCAGCCTAAGCTATAGCAGTGTTTTTACAAGTGTTCACATGGTGTGCATGGTAAGTGCATTACCAAAGTTGAACTGAAGGCCATACCACACAGTCTGAAAACAGCTGTGCTGCAACTGTTACTACAGACTCACATTCACTATATGACTAGACAGACTATGCACAACAAGATTAAACAAAAAAACACAGCCAGACATACAGCTGTACCAAACCATGCATCATAAGCAACAATTACAGCATCTACACATGTATTACATAACCAGTGTGTCAGATACACACAACAAGCTGTTCTTTATGTTGTGGATGTATTTATAAAATACATTTATGCTGATAAAATGGATCAAAAATACAAAATACATAAACACTATAAGTTTTATACACAGTTGTAATGACAGCTACCGTTTGCTGATTTCACTTACCTTACTGATGCATAATGGATATTCCTGCATTCTAGATAAATACCCATGTGTTATTGAACATTGCAGGCCTAAAACAGTGCAATATGCATCTTGGTTCATAATATACACAAAATATTCAACGTAACTCTCCTCCTCTACTGTTCTTTAAGCCAGAGCATCCACTTGATTACTGATGGGGGATGGTATACTAAGAATTATCTTTGCTTAGGATTGCAAACTATGAACATGTGCTACTCATGTAGCTAAAATCTTTACAAATTACATTCATGTCAGCACTGTTTTCAGAGAAAGTAACAGTAACTGTGATAATACATTCCTCAGGCAGTGTGACTGTCTTGTAACATCCAGCTTGTGTGAGCAGAACCATACATTATGGATGTAGAAAGGTATGTGTGAGGACCATTGTTTCTTGAAATTACACATCACTAGTTAAACACATACATTTTCCCTGTCCTACATTGCAACTGTTAGTGGGCCCATCACAATCCCCCAAAATTACAATCCGAGTCTGTCGTACAATTGACTTCAGTATTTCAAGACAAAGCAGAGCTTTGCAGCATTGTAAACAGAATACAATATTAACCTACTAAATTCCTCAGACATATAACAGGATTTATCAAGCTGTACTGTCACCGCTATTAAATAGCTGATGTTAACGGAATATTACAGATTATAGATATATTAGTAGTAATGTGATGAATAAGTGAGTTATTTGCAACAACTCTCAAATTATAAATTAATAATAAGTGTAAAATGGTTTGCTAAAAGAAAGCTATGGGTAAATGACATCAGCATAACAATTTAAGATAGAGTATAAAATGTAAATGTAGCAACCTACATCTTTACAAGCTGAGCTAACACTCAAAACGTGTTATTTATTAACAAACAGGTACTTTTCTTTAAACACTGTTGTTCAACAACTGATGTTGTTAGGAAGTTACGGATTACAACATTATTCCTAGAAAAATTAGATCAGTGAGTCATTACCATACACAACATAAGTAATATAAACTGCTGCAATATGATTTTTAAAAAAAATGTTATAGTTGAAGTTAACCAAAGTAGCATGTTTCCCTTTGTGGTTTTGAACCTACAACACACCAAAATGTAGACACAGTGGCCAGTTGTTTTAGAGGCCAAGCTAAATTGTACTGTCTTTATGAGATTGGCAACAGTTACTGCAGCTGTTTATTAGAAATCCTGGGACGAACAGAAGAATACGGAAATGCATACAATTTTTATACTTCTCATGTGAGGACATAACAGCTATCAACACATACATAACCAAATATGTTTAAACAATGTTACGGGCATTAATCTGTAATTAAATGTGTCTGTGTACTTGTATAAGAGGAATGATGTAAGTAAGTAAGTAAGTTATATATTTGTATGTCTTCCACCTTGTATGGTCCAATAGGTTCATAGGTGTGTTCATGGGTGTGTACTAGGCTTATGGCCCTGGGGCCTTTACAAACCTAGCCATAGGATTACCCTGGCATAGTGCCACCTGACCTTAGTTTCCAGTGCCTCTGTCGAGTAGAGCCACTGGAGTTATCCCCGGGGTGAATTTTCTGTTTCCCATCCACTCAAGATTTCTTTTGAAGAGGGTCAGCAAGGTGCTCTGCTTGACATGAATGGGAAGTCTGTTCCATAGCATGGGCAGTCTCTGGGTTATGAACCTGTTCCTCCAGCATGTTCTGTTAATTGTGATAATGAGGCTGAGGTCTCTGGAACATATGTTGTGGAGGGATTGGGATTTCTTTAGATGTAGCATTTCTAACAGAATTGGGTCAGACATGGCTTTGTAAGTCAAGCAGAGATTGCCTCTAAGTAGGCAATGTGAGACAGAGAACAGTTGGAGTTTTTTGAGTCTGACCATATAGGACAAGTGTTTAAGGCCTAGGATCCTCTTTGTGAGGTACTTTTGCAGCCTCTCCAGTTGTTGCAGGTGTCTAGTGAGGTACATGCCAAATGGGGCATTGTACTCAATGACTGGCCTAATGAGGGAAGAGTAGAGGGAGACAATAATCTCTTTCTTCCTGGATGCAAAACCCTTAGTAATGAGATGTGTCACATAGAAGGACTTTAAACAAGTAATCTCCGTGGTATCTCTGAAGTCTCAAAACAACCCACTAAAGTGTAGTGGGTCCAAAAATAAAACAGTGTAAGAAACTTCTCTGTGTGGAAGATTTTCAGTCCATATATTTCTAGTTAATCACTGTATATTAATGAGATCAGACAATAGTAGTAGAAGTAGCGAATGTAAACTCGTCTTAAGTCAAAACAAAACAAAAAGTAATAATAGAAAATATATAATTGTACAGCATTACTAAGTATTTGAAAGTAATCCAAGCAAGGCAGGCAGTCTGTTTCCAGTCGAAAATCCTTTATTAAGTACACAGACAAGCGATCCAAGTAAAACAAAAATAGAGTAATAATTTCCTCACAAGCTTTCTAAATATATATATACTTTTTATCAGGCATGGGAGTGGTTTATTGTGCTGTAAAACAAAGTGTTATTGGTACACATGCTAAATTCACATCCCTTCCCCCATCAGTGTGACATTTGAGCTGGTCCTGCCCTACTTAGTAGCTGTCATAATAATATATAACCCTTATGTACTTTAAATAAAATTTATAACGATGTGGTACCTCTTATTTAACCAAATTATTAAGTAGATTATTAAGTCTGTGATTTTATCCAAGACAATATACTACATGGCTGGAAATATATCAACCTTAGTTCATTTGGCAATCAAAAATATGTATATAAATATATACATATACATTTTATATATATAAATCGATTTCTATTTTCATAACCTATTGTTAACAAAAATCGCTTTCGTCCTTCTAGACTTCTTCAGGTCTGTGTACAAGAACCCTAAAAACCTATATAATTGTATAATTAGTTAGTATTGTTATTACACATCATTTTGAATAAAGTGGAAAAAAGAACCAGAAAAAAATAAAAATAAGAAAAAATGTATGTATGATGATGGAAACAAAATATACACTCAAATTTCAACTGATTTAAATGGTATTTAAAACCAATTTGTAGAATAAAATAAAATAAAATAAAATTAGTCATGTAAACAATGTGGCAATTTTCTAAGTTCCAGTGCACTTTTAATTGAACAGTTGTAGTTAAGTCCAGGCTTCGATCCGCGGTGGTGGTGCTGCGGTAGTGTTGTCACCTCACAGTAAGATGCTGTCCGGTTCGATTCTCAGCTAGAGCATCTTCTGCGTGGCGACATGCGTGAATGGGCGTACCTTCGTTGAAGGTTGTGCATCAGGGCTGGTAACTCGGCACGTAAAAATCAACTACCAATCATTAGCGGACCGGAGTTCCACTGTGGCGACCCCTTAGCGGGAAAAGCCGAAAGACACAACAACAACAAAAAAAAAAAAGTTTAGTCCAGGCTTCCTAAAAGAGTTCAGCTTTAATTGCCACATGAGTTCATGTTTCTCCAGAATATTCGAGATGTCTCCTTCAAGATCACACATGTCTATACGATCCAGGATCTGGAACTTAAAACCTGTGTGTCTTTTATGAAGAGTAAGGTGTTTGGCTAGTGCATTATTTTTACATCCAGAACGGATTTCTGACAGATGACATGAAATCCTACGCTTGTGTTTATTTACAGTCTTGCCCACATAGAATGTATCACATTCATTGCACTGTGCCCTGTAAATTACTTTTTTAGTGTTACAGTCACCCCCTGCACTGGTTTTAATGATCTTCTTTAAATAAGGGCAATAAAAACTATCACCTTGCTGTATAAATATATAAAATGTACAATTAGTTTCACATCTTTTAGTGCTTTTCTCACATGGTCTAGGTTTAAATTCAGCAAAACTTCTAATGTTCCTGGCCTTCCTATAAACAAATGATGGGGCTTCACCTAAGATGTTAATCAGAAAAGGGTTTCCTGTGACAATGTCCCAGTTTTCTTCAATAATATTTTTGATACTGTGATAATCCAAAGTGTATGTCAGGATGCAGCTATTTTTGCATTTGTTATTCTCTATGGAATTAACATTTTTCTACTGGGGAGGTTGAGTAAAGGTGATTCAGTCCTTTTCAGTTCTATAATTGGTTCCAGGATGTTTTTTAACATCTAACTTTCATAGCCTCACAGTAGAAGATCATTCTCTAAGTTGTTCAGGTTTCTAAAAAATGGTTCCATCTCTGTGGTAATTCGAGCTAATCTATAGCCTTGGGATTTCACTACATTATACTTGGTTTTTGTAGGATGTAGACTTTTACTGTGGAGTAATAAGTTAACCCTCGTTGCAGATCAGATACAAACAGATACAGAAAATGGACAGGGAAGAATGGGCCCAGAAAATATGAATTCAGAGACGTTTTCTAAACTAGAAAAGCAACTGAAATGCATGCAAGGTCTCTACTGGGAACACATTTATTTACAACAAAGCATAGATAAGAAGAGACTACCCCGGGGACTTAGATTGAACAAAACACCAATGTGGAAAAGTATGGATGATTCACTTTCTAAGGAATGGGAAGATATTTTAGAGGATGCCAGCTACAAACTTATTCCCACAGCAGCTAAAAATACAGTTATAATAACATCTATATGATATATGGGTCAAACAGTGCGACTATAACAGAAAACTACAAAATGCACAGTCATCTGCGGCCTAGGTACTATAGGCATCAGTGATGCATGAGGACAGTGGCTATGTGAAATAATGTATTTAAATTTTGTGAAACATATGTACAACTTCAAAGGACATAGTTACTGTTATTAATTAATTATTAGATAAAATAATAACATGGGTATCAAACCCATAGTCAAGAAGACAGTGAGTACAAAGTCCATTGAATTA
Organism: Protopterus annectens; assembly: GCF_019279795.1. NCBI lineage: Eukaryota > Metazoa > Chordata > Ceratodontiformes > Protopteridae > Protopterus > Protopterus annectens. The sequence goes on along the minus strand of NC_056725.1, from coordinate 1,203,890,150 downwards.
TCCCAACCAGCTAAAAGTCACACAGCAGCTAAGACACATTTATAACAAAATGTATATGATATATTGAGGTCAAATAAATATCTGTAAAATCCATAGGAATACTAAGGAATATGTAAAATATTGGTACTTACTGTAAGGATCTATGGGCTGCCGCCGCACCTTGTCGACCCTCTATCGAAGCTTGGCTATGTCCCTCTGATGCAGGTCATCATAGCGACGATGAACCTGCACTCCAGTGTGAAAGATCCTGTCCTCTGTCAGTGCTCTCTCTCTCATGATCCGGTTCCACATGTCAATCACAGAGAGGTTCCTGGACTTGGCTCTCATCATCTGCTTCAGTCCAGTGTACACCATCAACATCTTGGTTGTCTCCTCCTTGGTTCAGTTGGGGGCACAGACACATCGCAGCCTCCTTGAAGCCCCCATCGTGATTTGCAATTCTTTCAGATCTGAGAAATGCTCACTGAGGTACCACTCAGTTCACGGTTAGCAATGACCTGATCAGTAAATGCATCAAAATCAATATTTGAAAGTGGGGCTGATGACATATTCTAAGATTATTTAAAGATAATGAGCACATGCTACACATGGTACCATTTATCAATACCTACTGGGTGTTTACGCAGTTTTTTTTTTTTTTTTTTTTTTTTTTTTTTTGCGCAGAATGGCGTTCTATGTGGATGTAAAAAAAATAGAAATACAAAAAAACTGTCAATTCCTCGTCACGGACTCTCCAATAAGTGTACAAGCACCTCTAAGTGGACAAATGTTTTATTCCATATGCAAACAGCAAAAATGAACAGCAGCACGAAACACCAATAAATGACAAACAAAAAAGAATATATGAAACCAGGTTAAGCACTTTCACCCACTCAAATGGTGGGCTTCATCAGATGAAATGGAATAAAACATTTGTACAATTAGAGATGCTTGTACACTTATTGGAGAGTCCGTGACAAGGAATTGACAGTTCTATGTGGATGTGTATGAATGTGATTCAAAAATCTCACATTTTAATTAACCTCATTAATTATGTATGGTGCAAATAGTACTTAAATGTGTGCATACAAAGTGCACTTTGATTCTGTGAGTCTGAGTAACAGGTACATTGGCAACTTGTGGAATTTCTTTAATGGTAATTAGTACATCTGTTAAAGTTAATCATTTCAAAAGGTACATGTTCAAAGTCATATTTAATTCAAATGTTAAGTTTTATAGAAGCTGTCATAAGTTCCTAGAGTGATATTGGCTTGATATTTATGCATACAGGTGTTGCTTTTCTAAATTGTTTACTTCAGTCCCATATGCAGTTGTATAGACAGACTTCCAATGCAAATGATAAAAGTTTATGGAGGTGGATTTACGGATCATCTGCAGTTCTTATTGGTAATTCCTTGCACTCTGTGGTCTAACTACAGAAAACTACAGATTATAACAGTATCCATATCTAGTATGTGATGTTGATGTTACAGATATTTATTAAACCATGACTCCTAAAACAGTTATACCATATTCTTATGCTGTTACAGATATTATTTTCAGTGATGATTCATAACAAAGATGTTATCAGTATTGTGTCTATTTATATGGATGTGTACTACCTACAGATCCAAAGGTTTGCCACTGTTTTTGGTAAGTTGTTTAATTGTTAAGTGATTTAGTATTGTAACGTGAAATGCAAGCAGACTGTGTTGGCATGATCCAGTTGTCTTTAGAACTATGTTCAACATGTATGTAATATCAGGGTTTCTAATCCCAGTCACAAAGTGTACAGATATTCCAATTTATGTTGTTTTTACAGATGTTGCATCACACATTGTTGATACTTTTCACATGTCATTTCAGTATTTCTCAAATAGTGTTATACATATATTTGCACAAGACTGCATACTGTTTATTTTGACATATGGTTTTCATTGACTCAGATGCATAAATGTGCTCATCCATGAGTCTTATCATGTGTGTACCAATGTTATTCAGATGACCTACCATCCTAGAAGTGACAAGCCCCCCCCCCCCCCAGGAAAATGACTTCATCATTGATGCTGTCCACCAACATGGAAGGAGACCCCTAGGCCATTCAGGGGATACTGTGGGGAGAAATGAAATATGGATGAACCTCACCAACATGATCAACGCCACTGGAGGCCACAATTCTGTGAGGCCTGTAGATGTCACTGCTCAGACATGATTCTTCATGCAGCCAACAGAGTCACACATTATGAGAAGTTGAGGGATGCCACCAGTGATGGACCACCACTGACGCGCCTGTGACATTGCAATCTTTTTGGCCTCACTGCATAGAGCAAGAGGGGGACGACAAAAACCTGGTGGTGGGATTGAAGTGGGGGTTCCAGGACAGACATGTATGTATCCATGTTCAGTACAAGGATGAGTATTGTGACACTCACTACATATTGCTTAAGCATGCACATTCATGCATTCCTGTGTTTGATTTACATCAGCAGAGTTGAGCCATCAACAAACTTCCACACAAAGTAAGGATGATGAATGTAAGTATAATTACATGTATTGGTTGATTTGAGTTACAGACAGATTAGTGCAAGCTGCAGTTGTAATGTTTATTGAATTAATATTCACAGGTCCATCTACTTCAGGCTTATGGCAGGGAACAGCAGGGAACAGCAGGTGTGTATCTCTATACTATTGTTGTGCACGCTATCTTGTTGGTGCCCATACCTCATGCAATGGCATTGCTATTTATTGTTATATTGTTGTCTCCATAACCTGAAACAATACAGGTACTTTCAGTGGAGGGGCAAGCCATGCATTATCAACCGAAGAAAGACCAGGTATGTTAAAGTGAGATTGTCAGAGCTTTCAACAATGTTTAGCAGGCATGATGACTGGAATCTTTGTCAATATTTGTTAATATAGGCCCTTCTGGTGTACAGTTGCAACGTGCTTCATGTGAGTATTTGCAGCCCATATTACTGTGTTGTATATGTGATATTGTCAGTATTAGGTTTGAAAACTACACGACTGCTGCCTTTCTGTTTACTTTCCCAATGCAGGATCCAGAGTACAAACTATGATCTTTACACAGCAGGACTCACCAAGTGCACATACAAGTGGTATGTGTATGTCACACATTCAGTCTTTTTTAATTGTGTTTACCTGATATATGTTGTGAATGATACGATCCATAATGTATTTTTGTTCCCTATACTAGTTGAAGTTCAGCACAGTGGATCAACAACATCATCCCATGAGTGTTTGCCAGGTGTGTTGCTATGTTTTATGCATCACATATGTCATGTATGTTGGCCATGTTAATAGATTATGTACTTAGGGTATGGGCATTCTGTGAAACCTGCATACATTAGACTGCAAGTGAAGTCAGTATTATTTGTAACATTGCAGTAAAATATATATGCCAATTGTATTTTATATTCTTCATGTGCTGTAGACATATTGTCCTGATCTGTGTCTTTGTATCTTGTAGTACATCAACTGTCTTTATCATCCAGCAGCCCATCCAGTGACCATGATGTTGTTCATGATGTGTCTCAACATGATAGTATGGCCCCTGGCACAAAGGACATTGAGTTGTTTGGAGAGTCCATCCATGAAGTTGACATGGATGTGGCACCAGATGTATCCTCAAAAGTGCAAGGTCCAATTGTCGATGAATTCAGAGGATGATGACACAGTGGATGTTGAACAGGGTGAGGCTGCTGATCAACACACAATAGCTGGGAGCACTGCTGCTGGAGGAGCCACACAACAACCAGACACAGCTGGCACATCATTCAGACGTCCATGCACTTGTCCATGCCAGACATCATGTGGCACATCAGCTATATATTATGCATGAAAGACAAGGGCGCAGACATGGTGAGATTATGGCTGCCTTGGCTGCTCAGAATGAGAATCTGCTAGCTGTGGCATGGTCAGTGGAAAACCTGGCCTCTACAATACTGCAGCAGTGTTGTACTACTAACAGGATTCTAGGTTCCATGACTATGCACAGAAGATTGCAACCTGTGAGAGGTAGGCCACCTGTCTGCAGAATCACACACTGGCCATCAGGAATCCCTATCCACGGTCCAACTTGCACAGATGTCAACTGCTGGCACATCTGCTGAAGGCCTGTCAGTCACAAAGCCTTCAACTCAAAGTCATGCTCTTTCCTCTCAACATGGTGTACCCCCACCCATCTCTTCTGTGAAGCAAACAGAGCAGGATGCATCTGTATGTAGTTATGGCAGGGTGAACCATGGTGTGAGACATCAACGAGGTTGAGCAAGACTGAGTTAAAGTGTGTGTAGCACACATAGTTGATTCATATTATTTCAATACCACTGTACTGTGATATGTCTTTCTGAAATAAAAATGTCTGCATAATGTTGTGCATGATTTCTCTTTTTTCACGTTATGATAGTGTACAGATATGTAAGTGTGGCACTGATGTGTGTCCCTTATTGTTGAACATACAGTGATAAAACAGAATAAGTGTGTATCTACACCCATGTCAATTGTCCCCTGTGTTGATGTTATTATTTTTGACAAATTTGCATATGTTCATGTTGGAATAGGTTAGGCTCATGTTACCTGTGATGTTCAGTGTGTACTTCCTATTCGATGCAATGTGTGTTGCTGTTGTGGAGCAACACCTGAACATCAATGTTTAATCTGTGTAATCATGTACATGTGGTTTGTCATGACGCAGATGTCTGGGTCAGACATTGCCATGCATACATTGCATACTCCTGTGACTTCTGTCCCCTATGTCCTCCTACTCCTCCGATAACTGGGGGATGTCCTCTTTAGACATTTGTGGTTCTTGTGGTAGTTCATCCACACCTGCAGCTGGAACACTGCCATGTACTTGGACTATCATGTTGTGCAGCATAGACCACACCATTATCATCTGTGCTGCCTTCTCAGGTTTGTATTGTAGTGCACCCCAAGATGTGTCCAGACATCTGAACCTAGTTTTCAGTACACCAAACACACACTATATGGTGTTTCTGGTTGTTGTATATCCTCTATTGTAGGTCTCCTGTGTAAGGCTGGATGGATCATGGTATGGGGTCATTAGCCACAGCTCGACAGAATTACCATAGTCACCTGTTGGGAGAGTAAAAACACTTTTGTTCAGACTGGATATTGACGACAGGAGATCCTTCAGTCATGTCATAGCTGTGTTTCTGTACTTATCCAGAAGCAATCCCTCTGCAATTTCACCTTGCTGGAATGTAGCCCTGAGTCCACTTTCCCTCCAAATGGAAACATCATGGACACATACAGGGTGTGTTACCACAATGTTTGTAATACTGCCATCTGCTGCACACATAACTTGGCAGTTGATGGATGGCCATCTCTTTCTGTTTATGTATCAGTCTGCTTCAGGATGTACTGGTGTCTTGATAGGTATGTGTGTGTGCAATCTATTGCACAGAGTACATGGGGAAGTTTGTGATGTTGTAGAAGTGGTGCATTACAGTTCTTTGCTCCATAGGTGTGGATGGAAAGTATAGGTAGTCATCCACCTTGCTGCACATTACTGCCAGGACTTTGGCCAGGATACGACTGGCAGCTATCTGTGATACTCCCACAGCATTCCCCCATGTGTCTCTGGAATGTCTCAGACATGAGTATACCCAGGCTGAGATACATTTTGGTTTCAAAGGGGATGGGGTTTCCTCGCAGGGTCTGCATAGACTAGCACACATGTTACAGACAGCGTAGACCATTTGTCTGAATAGACCTGGTAGGTGTTTAGTTAGTGAAAATGTTAGCAATTTTATTATAGCAAGAGACTAGTTTGTATTCAAGAGTGGCATTTAGCTTAGTTAGGATAGGCGATGCATAAAGGAGGGCTGAGAGTAAATAAAGCTAAACCCCACCAGCTGTAGACATGCTATGTTTCTGACTTTTTGGGACCTCATCAGTACAACATAAGTGGATTGTTTGAAACACTGTTTAAAAAGTAAACAGTCATGGGCATTCAGAGGTCATGTAGCTGAAACATGTATATCCTTAAGGATGCATTTGTATATATCCCATGAGCCTCCACTACAGGAGGTTTAATGTATTACACAGAGAAGTCTCCAGCTTGGCTGAATCTTTTTTTTCAGTTTTTACTATATATATATATATATATATATATATATATATATATATATATATATATATTTTTTTTATTTATTTTTTTTTCACACAGATACACACACACACACATGAAAGACATGCATAAGAGACATCTCTAAGCAAAGAGTAGATGCAGCATCCTTTATTTTTTTTGCAGCATTAAAGAAAGAATGATATTAAAATATATGAGTTGTCTCTTGTGACAGTCATATGACTGTTTTTAAGAAGCAGGACTTGTGTTTTCAGGTATGACCCGGTTGCTTTTTGTTCTACTTGACTGGGTCTGACTTCCTGTAGAATAACAGAAGCTATCTGACATTAGTTGGTATACATCTGCATTTATAAGTGACTGCCCGTGACAACACAATTATTCTGTACCACTGAGTTCTTGTACAGATCAAGTAAACTTGCTACAGCCCTTTTCTTGTGGAAATCTACAGTTTACCATGTACTATGCTATCAAGTCTCACATCATTGCCATAGAAAAACAGCCAGGTTCCCATAGGTGATACTTCTGTATGTCAGGACTGACTATATAACAAGCGCTGTGCTGTTAAATTTTGTTTGTGGGACTCAGAAAAAAAAGAGAGACTGTACATTTTATTTTATTCTCCACTTGTTTCCTTCTTTTCTATGTTTGCTTGACCTTAAAGTTAGTATATATAGATGTTGGCTATATTAAGGGCTTGTCCCCAAATTCGGAGTGCAGGGAAGATTTTCTCAAATAAAAAAAAAACAGTTGTTAAGGAGTTGTCTTTAATGTTTGGAGTGTCATTATTTTGGTTAACTGCAGTTTAAAGGGTTTAGATTTTTCTCACAGCAAATAACTGTGTGTTGACTAAACACTATGCTATTTATTAATCACAGTTGGTCCTTTCTCTTGACAGCTGCTTTAATATGAAGTAGCCTTACTTATGAACGCATGAAAGACAGCATTCGGGTGGCCTAGCCTTGTTTACCTTCATCGAGCTAATCTACATCTGTCATTCTACAAAAGCTAGACTGGTGAATAAAGTGTTTTCGTAGTGTGTCCATTTAGTCAGGTGAATACAGGGATTTCTCCCATTATGAATATGATTCCAGTTTCCATTTCTCCTTTTATTTACAGTGGAGAAGATGAGCAAAGCTTCACATACAGTATGTGTGTTGCCCCCCTCTCATTATTTTACTTCTTGCCTTTGAAATCACATAATGCATGTCACGCAGTCTCCTGTGTCATGCCATCAAAGCAGGTACCCAGCAGTACTGATTTGTGGGCACACCTTCAACGGTCTTTCAAAAACATCAAGTAAGGCACAGTTATTGCAAACCTCCAGTGTACCCTTCTCCTGGCATGCTTTTCATATGGAATGCAGCACTGTCATGCGTCCACTTCCATGTCCATTTTCCCCTCTTATTCTCAGTGTCTCACCCCTCTAGAATGTGTCCAGAATAAAGTGGATCACTCAGGGTGCAGGTGCTTCAAATAAGATTAACATTTGCTTAATTAAGTAAACCTGTCCAATGCAAGCTATATAAGTGAGACATTATATCTGATGGACAACCTAGATCCTGGGCAGGTATAGAATGCTGAAGGCCCTAAATGGATTACTCCATGTAAATATAAATTTACATATTCTGTCAGCAGCTTGCCTGTTTCATAAAGAACATGAAATAGCTGTAAAACATCGCACATTATTTCTAGCTGATTATTTCATGCCAGCATGAACTTAAATCACACATTAGTAAAACATCTGTTATTTCTTGAACAGTGTGTAAGAATGGCTGTAAAACTGTACAGTTCAGTTTCTACTTGACAGATTTCTGTGAAAATGCACACTGCTCATATCAGACAAAGAGTGGGTGCCTTGTTAAAACTAAACAGGCCTTTCATGCTACAGCTGGATTTACAGAAGTGGTTTTAATGGTTTCCCTATTTCAAGTTTGCTTGTGAAATGGGCATTAAACAGAAACCTGTCCCTGTCATTCTCTTAGCATTCATTTAAAATAAATTAGCTCAGTATGAAATGTTTCTTTTATTATTTTAGTTCTTTTTAAAGTTGTTTCTCTTCTTTACTGCTGTTGAAATCTTTTTGACATGAGAGTTTGCAGTTTTATAAAGCAGTGTTGTTTATTTACTTCCCATGGTTACAGTACTTATAATGTATGAACATAATATTACAAAAATCAACAGTGTAATTATACCTATGAAGGCCAAATCTGTTGCCCACTGAGATTTTAATGCTCAGGTCTTGTGAATAAAGCTCTAAATATCTACTCTGGTATGACATCATGTTGTGTGTTACTGCCTGTAGTACTTTGTTAAAATGGATGCATGATGTGACTATCTTGCCTTTGTACAAGTTGCAGTTTACCTAAAACTAAGAAACTGTGAGCAGGGAATAGAACTTATCTTTATACTTTTTGTTTATCTTACACACACCCCTTTTTTAAAAAAGGAAGAAATAAAAGATTGGGTATGTGGAATAGGAAATAATAACATTTCTAGTAAAAAAAAAAAAAACAGTCTTTAATGTCCTTTTATTTCAGCTCAGGCTGCAAACTGTCACTCTCACAATCTCACAATCATTTCACTGAGCACAGAAAGCTCAGTGGATCAGTCAAATGCTTTGCAGCCAAACAATGTAGTAATAAAACAACAGTCATAATCTTCCAAGACAAATACGGAGCTGGAACATTTTTCTTGATAAATCTTGACAGACATGCTTTATCTGCAGCAGACGGTCAGATCATGACACATACCTTACTGTTTCTTACTCACAAATCGAAAAACTGCTTTATAAAGTAAAGGAAGGGAAGCAGAACTCAGGATAATATAAGCAGCTTAAGGAATCAAACAGGATCCCAAGCTGGCTGCCAAAGTATTTTATGTTGCTTCCCACAGACCAGAAAAATGTTGCAGAAGAATGCTAGTTTTAAGCAGAAAAATGTCTGTTTTACCATTAAAGAAGAACTAGGAAGCATTTCTAACTGCAGTACAAGTACTGTGTTGTACAGCTGTTCTTTTACAATATCCATAACCACTCAGTTTTAGTAATTCATTCATAGTTTTAATGCTAATATGGCAATTCAGATTACCTGGTGGGACAAGCATTAGTTCCTGAAATGTCAGATGTATGTAATGTCCCCTTATTGTGGACATTCTTACAATTTTGGGAATGATTTCACAATACGTCACCGGTCCTCTGTATCCTTAGGTGCATTTTGTATCAGCCATACCCCAACCGATCACTAATTCCATTCCCCAGGAAATACTCAGTTCGTCTGCCAGTGTTGTGTGATTATTCTGTGCCTGTTTTTCTCCACCAGTCTAAAAAATTGCTGTTTGTCTAGCTCATAAGACCTAACAACATTACACCATGCTTGTGATTCAGCAGGGGGCATAGTCACATTAGCTGGCAAGATGATCAGAAGAGTCTGAGTCCAATCCCATCCCCATCTGCTGGGTTCAGTTTCTGGCAGTGACACTGCAAATGTTACTTTATGGGTTGCAGTATTCTTGAGGTGCTAGCCTTTGGATGAGGCATTGTCCCATTTGCAAGAGGTGACTGTAGCTTAGTTGGAGGACGAATTCCCGAGTGCATTTATTGTAAAAAGAGGTATGCAGTATTGAGCAGTATCTGTAATTAGAACTGAATAAAAGTTAAGATCTCATACAAATGAAACCTACAGTTAAATTATTATTCATACAAACAAGTTAAATTATCTTTGTCATCTTTACAAAAAGACTTCACCTGTAATACTAGTTCTAGTTCTGCAGCAACATTTTTTACTTGCACTTCTTATTACAAAAATAAATTTAAGATATTGCATGAAAACTATAAGAATAAATCAGAAGAGGTTATAAAGGATTGGGAAGAGAGACTGGATAAGCAATTCACAAAAAAAAAAATGGAAGGATATATGTACTGTATGTCTCCCAAATATGCAACAAAATCTAGAAGATGTAGGATTTTTGCCTGGAAATGTTTACAAAGATATTTCTATACCCAAGGTAGACTCCAGATAATTTTTCCTCAGGCAGACAGCAAATGCTGAAGGTTTGATGGGGAAGAAAGAGGCAATTTGGAACGTATTTTCTCAAAGTGCGGTGACATGGCGGATTTTAAAGATTCCCTGCGGGATGCACTGTCGGAGATGCTGGATGGGCAGATTGGTCTGATAAGGGAGATGATTTTTATGAGCTATGATACAGAATTGAATTGCCTAGACATGGTAAGGCCTTGCTGTGTCTAATAATGGTGGCTGCCAAAAGAGAAATTACTAGAAAATGGAAATCAAAATTTAAACCAACTATACTAGAAATAGTGAATATAGTAACAGAGATGAAACAGAGGGAATTGAGATCTTTAGAAATGGCTAGAAGCAAACTACAGAGGAAAAATGGGAAGTGTGGGAATGATACATACAGGGGAGGAATGAGGTATAAAAGGTGGCAGGACTTGAATGAGCTGTGTAATGTTTGACTGAAAAAGATTGGGTAGGTTATACGTGATGTATAATGTTTGCAACTGGGAATGTGTCAGAATGGTTTGTGATGTAAAATGCTTGCAGCTATTATTGTGTCTGTGTGATTCGTTTTCATTTTTATAAATGTATGATTACCTGTGCAGCAAGTGATGGTTTAATAAAGATTTTACTTGTTAAAAAAAGGCAGGAATTGAATGATTTATGTAATGTTGCTTAGGTTGTATGATATATAGCAATATATGTGAACTATAATGCTTGTTATTTTAAATATAGTTTGATTACTTTTATATGAATGCAAATTTGCCCATGTAATAAGTGATAATTCAATAAAGGTGTTTGGAAAAAAATAAGATACAGTTGTTGTTTACTTTTACTGCCATATTAACATACCTCAAATAAAATTTCAGTTTGACTTCCAAGATGGCTGCACATTGAGTAATCACTTAATTTCAGCTCTCCCAGTGTGAAATCAGAAACTCTGAAAAGACAGCAAGTAAATTTGTCTTTTTGGGTAAATTTCAGTTACTGGATAGTAAGTGCACGGCCTGGATGCCAGCAAAGAAAAAATTTAGAGAGCGTGAAAGAAAATCAACCACAAAATGTGAGGAGAAAACACTGGGTGGGAAGACTTTTGCAGCTGCTCCGCAAAAAGCAGTTCAAGTTCCACCTTTGCTGCAAGACATGACTTGCAATAACCTAGAGGAAAAAAATAACTCAAATGTACTCAGAGCTGATTAAATTAAATGAAAGACTGATGGAGTACATCACCTCTGGTAACAAAAGTCTGGAAAAAATGGAAGAAGCTTTAAACAGATATTCAGATGAAATGATAAAACTGCAAAAATCAAAAGTCGAAATGAAGAAAAAGCTAACTTAGTTTGAAACTGCTTAAGAAGAGAAGTTTCAAAAAATGGTAGAGTTAGAGGACAGAGTACTTTGGAAAACCTAAGATTTTCTGCTGTACTAGAGAAACTGGAAGGAACTGACTATATTAATTTTATGAGAGCACAAGTAAGCAATTGGACTGGTATTCCACAGCAGGAGTTGTTAATTGAAAAGGCACATCATGTGTATGCTCCAAATCTGGTCAAATCTGGTCATGAGAAGATACCTACCAGCAGAAAGAGTTGATTCTAACAAAACTGTGACAGAAGGACAAAAGTACTAAAAGTTGGAGACAGAGTGTTTGTGGAAAATAATTACTCACTGTACACCAGGCAGAAGAGAAGTAAATTTACTCCAGCAATCAGGGAATGTTCATAGGTTCATAGGTTCATAGGTTCATACTAGGCTATCTGCCCTAGGGCATTTATAAGCCTAGCCAGAGTGTGTTTGGCTTTCGCCACCCATTTTAAATTAATTTTGCTATGCCCTTTTTCGAGGTTAGTATACTGTGCCTCTGTCTAACAGTGACACAGAAGTGATACCCGGGATAAACCTACGATCTCCCATCCACTCATCAAGATTCCTCTTGAAGAGAGTCAATGAGGGACTCTGCCTAACCTGGACTGGGATTTTATTCCAGAGTGAAGGGAGCTTCTGGGTTATGAATCTGTCCCTCCAGCATGTCCTATTTATTTCAGTGCTGAGGTTCAAGTCTCTCGAGCGTGTAGCTCGATGGGATTTGGATTTTTTGAGGTGCAGCATGTCCCTTAATTCCGGGTTGGACACGGCCTTATACGTCAGGCACAGGTCACCTCTGAGCAGGCGGTATGCCACTGAGTAGAGCTGGAGTTTCTTTAACCGGGCAGCATATGTCGAGAGGCAGGTGTGAGATTAAAGCTATATGTGGCTATTTTCAGATTATATTTTTTCCCTGGAGGAAAAAATATAAAAAGTTTGTCCAACAAAAAAGTGAGCCATCGAATAGAAGGGGATTCTGTTTCTATTCTGATAATAAAACTCATAGAGAGACTATGCCAGTGAAGCTTTTTCCAATGTTTATTCATTTATTTTATTTATTTTTATTTTATGTTTGTTTACTGGGAAAGTCTGACTGGGCTTAAAACCTATTTTCAGCAGAGGCACGGGGAGAAAAGCTCCAGAATAGTAAACAATACATAAAAATTACTTAGACAAGGCAATTTTTTTTTTTGATACAACAGAAGAAATATGACATAGATGTAGCAATGTAAGCACTAAAACAGTCAATAATAATACATGTAGAGTTAGAACAGTTTGCATGTTCTTCCGATAATACAGATAGTCTAAATATAGTGCAAGATAAACTACTGGGTAATTACTATAGCCAGATTACAGTTGGTAGTAGAATATAAAGTAAATGTTTACAGTTAGTAATAAGAAATTAATTAGTATAGGCGAGTTATGTTATAATTGAATTCAGTAGCAGTAAAGAAGATAGTAATGAAAAAATGAGGGTGAGGGAGGTCAGGATGAGAACTGTTGGAAGGTAGGGTCAGGGGAAAAAACTGCTCCAAAGGAAAATTCTTGAGAGACAGAAAAAAGCACAGGAGTTAACTAGAAGAACCAGAAATATTTTGGAAATTAACCATAGACTGGAGTTGGGAGATGGAGATCACAAGGAAGAAAACCAGCAGCTCAGAAATTAATGAGTAAATATGAGATTATAAGGCATCAATCAGAGTTGTGAAATATGGCTGAACAAGAACCTGGAAATATTGGACTTTCTGACTTTGTTAAACTTGCAGGGGACTCAAAAGCATATGCACTACTTCACACTTGTCAAAAGCTTGTTGGTCTAGGAGTATGATTATCACTTAGGTCCTGTGTTCAAATCCTGGAGAAGTCCAGTGTTTTAATGGCAACTGACATAATGGCTAAATAGTTTTCCTCGAAGACACAAGGTACAGGGTTTGATTCTCACTTTTCATGGATATTGGCTAGGCTTAAAATTGACTGCTAGGGAAGCAGCCTAGTACTAACCTACAATGTCATCAATGTTTAAAAAAACATTAAGGAGAGGGGAGGAGAAAGGAAAGATGTACCTGTAAGTGAAACAAGTTTTGTTCTTAACAACATTTTTATAAAACATGACATATACTGCATGTTCTATAGTAACGCATTTTAAGTCATTTTTGTGTGTTATAAGGTTGCTAAACTAAACAGCTGTCCTTTCTTCCTTCTTCTTTCTGTCATTTTGTTCAGTTTTAAGAAATGTCAACAATGAAATGGAAAAAGAGAAGAAACTTTGGACAAAAGCATGGTAAAGATAACAGGCTGTTGTGGATTACTAAGGTGAGGGACAGGTTGTAAAAGTATACAGATCATGATAGAAGTAAAATTAATATGCTTGTCCTTACTTTTACATTGAGGAATGGCTGGATTAAGGCCCCTGGCATGATCTAGCAGCATGGTTTTAGTGGAAGCAAGTAAATAAAAGAACACTTAATGTAGTGAAAAGTTTTCCTTTAGAAAATAAACACAGTACAACATGAGAAGCTTATACCTGCAAGCAGTTTGTGTATCTGGTGCTCATACTTCTATGGAGACGAGCTGACAAGAAGCCAATAAAAACAGAATACTTTTTTCTTTCAATGGCTAAAAGCATTCAAGTTGTTTTCTACATATGTGAAAATAATAAAAATAAGACTAAAACAGGCAGCACTTGGTGTAAGTAGAAGCACAGGTTGTACTGTGCATCTTAGTATGGATAACTTTAATTTTAGATCAAGTAAAGCCTGTGAGTTTAGCTGTCAATGAGGGACAATTGTTCCTATTAGGAGGGTTAAACTGTTATTTGAAGATGTACATAGTATTAAATTAATAGTTATAGGGGTGTTTTGGGTGTCTGTGTATGTGTGTGTTTTGATGGTTTTCATTAAAAAAGTCTTGTAAGATGAAACATAGGTTCAAATGGATATAGTAAGAAATAACTATTTAAAAGATCAACGTTCCAAACATTATACAGTATATGCATGTAACACAAAGTTAAAACTAGACATTAAAAAAGCTATTTAAAATAACAGGGGAATAATAACATTGTATCATAATGGCAACACTGCATATTATCTTTGAATGTGAATGGTCTCACAGATATATACAGAACAGAAAGAGTAATGAATTATATTTAAAAATGCAGAGTGCAAATAGTTATGCTATAGGAGACACATTTGGGAAGAAATTAGCATGTGAATTTGATAAAGAAAGGATTTCAGGATGGTTATTCAGTGGAATATCTGGGACAAAGGAAAAGGAAATACATATATTAATTGCTACAGAAGCTCTAACAGTGATAGAGGGGGAGATAATACTGGTAGATTTATAGTAGTAAGGGGCTTCTGACAAGGGAGGAAGATTGTGCTGGCATGTATTTATATACCACCTGAAACTGCTACAATGGAGCTTAAGAAAATTCTGGGAGAAATAATCATCTTTCAGCAGAGAATATTACATCCTGATGAGGATAGGAATTTGATTTGCAATAACGAGGATGTATCTGGGGACCCTAGATGGGAAAATATAGTAAGTGAGGGTAGATTTTTGAATAAGTTTATGAATTTTGTGAATTTAGTAGTAGGAGTCCGGAGAGACTTTACATATTATTACCCAAGGTACAAAAACTGGGATAGGCTAGACAGAAACTATATTTCACAGGAACATATACATGTAATAGAAAGTTTTGATAATGCATCCAATAACTATTTCAGATCACAGGCCAATAATAACTAAAATAAAAATGCAGGTTACTGAAATAAAAATGAGACACTGGCACTTCCCCAGCTATCCATTAAACGGAGAGGAATTTAAGGGTGTTGCACTGGGTGGTGGTCGGTGGACATTCTTCAGGAGTTATTAGGGAAGGGAGTGGAATACAATGGAGGTGGAGTTTAAAAATAGGGTAGAAAAAGAAAAAAAGAGATGTGGTTAAGTTAAGAAGTACCAATAATTATTTAGAAGGACGGAAAATGGTTAAAGTATTGCAGAATAAGGGAAATCTCACAGAGCAAAAAGAGGTGAAAATGCAGAGTGCTAAAGAGAAAATAAGGGACTGTTTTTAATAATAACTCCAGAGTACAAAAGCTATTAACACAACAGCTGAAGCAACATAAAGTAAAAAGGGTTGCTGCCAAGCTTAGGGAGCCTATAACAAGGAAAGTAACCAGAGATCCAGTAGAAGTATTAGAAATATTTTGGAAATTTTATGGAAATTTTTATGAAGCAGAGAAATGTGAAAATCAAAAAAAAAGTATAAATGGAAACATTTATGGAAGAATTAAGTATGCCAAGATTAGAGGTAGATGGTGCTCGATTATTAACGGTTATGATAGGAGGAGATGAGATAAAATAGTGATGTTTAACCAATCTACAGGAAAGTCTCCATGAATAGATGGAATTCCTCTGGAAATTTGGAAGCTAGGAGGGAAGAAAGTGATAAACATCTGTAAGGTTTTGTTTAATAGTATCTTAAAAGGAGGAGAAGCACAAACATCCTGGAAGAAAGCTGTGGTGGCTGCAATAACTGAAGATGTCAATAACCCATCAGATCCAGCTTCATATGAGCCTGTTTCAATTCTAAACTATGATTATAAAGTGTTTATGTCTATAATGGCTAAAAGAATGGCAGAAGTGTTGCTAAAATTGATAGATATGGATCAATGTGGTTTTGTGTAGGTGAGGCAAACATTAATGATCCAGAGGGAAGCAGAATGTAAGAAAATGTGACAATTGCTGGTGGATCTTGATGCAGAGAAAGGATCTGACAGAGTAAGATGGGATTTTATGAGTAGGGCAGTATAAACATTCACAGTCCCTGAAACAATAATAAAGTTAATTAGGAGGATATATGGGGGATCAAAGGTAAAAACTAAAGTGGGAGGTTCCTCTCTGATAAGTTCTGTTTGAACAGAGGAACCAGGCAGGGTTGTCCTCTTTCTCCTTTGTTATTTGTGTTACATTTATAACCACTGAAGAAGAAAATAAGGGGACTGAAATTCAAGGATATAATTAGAATAGTAATCAAGAAAAGTTGGCTTTATTTGCAGGTCATATGTTGTACCTGATAAAACCAGAAAAAGGCAGTTCAGTGTTATGGAATATTCTGAGAGCGCTTCAGATCTTTTCAGGAAACAAAATTAATGAAGATTAAACAAAGGCGATAGCTGTACTTATGTACCAAGACACAAATTGGTTTAGCAATACCTCTGTTTATGGGGACATTTTAAAATGAAGTACTTAGGAGTATGGGTCATAACAATTCTGTTATTTCAGCTAGGAATATATGGGAAGAGACTAAACAAAAGATAATACAAAAAGTTAGAAAATGGAATTCTATTTTATGCACATGGAAAACAAGATACAAGCAGTAAAAATGTTTTTAGTCCCTATAGTTTTATACACAGCTCAGGCAAATGTTTATTAACCAGAGGGGAAGTTGTGGACAGCAATTAATATTTATTTATTTATTTATTTATTTACTGGGATTTGTTTACCAGGAAAGTCCACTGGAACAAGATTATCCCATTTTCAGTGGAGGCCCGGGGAGAAAAGCTCCAGTAAGTAACTAAACAAGTACAAAAAAACAAGTACAAAAAAATTACAGAAATTACATAAAAAAGTTCAATGAAGGTTTTCATAAAAAAAGAATAAATACAGAATGAAATAAACCTGCTACAAACTTTCTGACATGAAGGCTGAACTTATTCATAGTACAGGGGTACAATAATAACATGACATAGTGCAGAGCAAAAACAAATATATCAGGATTAGTGGTGCAGCGGTTAGCATTGCCACCTCACAGCAAGAGGTTCTCTGGGGTGCCTTCTGTGTGGAGTCTGCACGTCTTCCTTGTGGTCACGTGGATTTTCTCTGGGTGCTCCGGTTTCCTCCCACATCCCAAAGACATGCTGTAGGTGGATTGGACACCCTAAATTGGCCCTAGGCGTGAGCGTGTGTGTGTGTGTGTGTGTGTGTGTGTGTGTGTGCCTTCTGTGGAAGGTTGGGTGTTGGGCTGGCAACTCGACACCGTAAAAACTCCACTGCTAATCATGAGCGGACAGGTGATCCCTAACCGGGAAAAGCTGAAAGAAGAAGAAGAAGAAAAGAAGAAGAAGACTGTTATATGTAACAAGAGAAGCATAGTGGGATAAGGCCTTATATAGAACAACCAAGCCGAATATATGAATGTATAATAAAATTAGAAAGGCAAACAGCAGTTACTTTATAGAGCAATAGGGGAAGGAAGGAAAAAGAAAAGAGTAAAAAAGAAGAGAGAGAGAGAGAGAGGTGGAAGAGGGAAACGTATATAAAGAAAGAGTAGACAGAAAGGAAATGAAATGGGGAAAAGAAAGGAGGAAGGGGAGGAGGCTAAGAGGAGGCATGAGAAGGAATGGAGACTATAAAAAGTTTGTCAAAAGAAAAAGAAAACTTTATTAGCAAAAGCTAGGGGTAGACAGATTCAGGGTTAAATTGGTAGATTTAAGCAATGGCTGAGAGAGTAGTGAAACAGTTACACATCCACTTGGAGAGAAGATGATTGTGACAATTGTGTAGTGCAATTTTAAAGTTGGAAGGGCTTTGTGGTAAGCGTATAGAAGGAGGTAGATTATTCCATTGTTTAGCTATACTCTATGAGTTTAATAGTTGGCTGCAGGTAGCTTGGGTTTATGAATTTGGAGAAGATATTGGTGTTCAGATTGAAGAGACCTAACAAGATTATAGTAGGTGAATAAGGAACTGAACGAAGGGCAGTCTTGAGGTTTATATGTCAAATTATGTGTAGTTGTGAGATGAAGAAGTAGGTGGTGGGGGAATTCCAGCCATTGTATTTGTTTTAGGGCAGTACAGTGGTGGTTAAAGTGTTGACTATTAGTGGCAAATTTAGAGATCTTGTTACATGTTTCTAATTTTGTTTTCAGGGAAGACTGCAGGTTGGTTAGTAAAGGACAGCCATAAGTTAGAGAGGGTAGAAGGTAAGATAGTGCTAATGTTTGTTTGGAAGGGAGGGAGAGGAACTTGTGTCTGTAGAGAAGCCCAAGTTTTTCATGGGTCTTGCTAATATTGTTTTGAATTTGAAGATCAGATTTAAGGTTTTCATCAATTATTACCCCTAACAATTTAGCAGAAGTCACGAACTTGATTTTGGTGGAGTTAAGAGAGAGTATTTTGAAGTTGTTTTTTTAATATGAGCATTTCTCTTGGGAGTAAAGATCATAAGCTTGATCTTTTTGGGATTTAAAGAAAAGTAATTTTTGTGAAGCCAAGTTTCCACAATAGAAAATGCAGCTTGGGTGTGTTGCTTTAATATATCTGAGTTGTCAGCAGAGCAGACTATAGTGGAGTCATCTGCATACTGGACTAGGGAGCCCTACTAGACAGCTTGGTGGAGATTGTTGATAAAAATGTTAAACAAAAGTGGCCCTAATATTGAGCCTTGGGATGCACCTGTAGGGTTGTGAATGTAGAAGGAAATGGGGTTCTGCCATTTAACAGCATGCTCTCTGTTAGAGAGGTAGCTTTTTTATCTTAAAAATCCTGCCTATAGCCATGAATTTAAAAGTATGTTCAGTACTGGTACTGATAACATGCTTGGCAAGTGCACTAGCTTTATTTCTCTTATTAATGTAATAAATATGCTCTCGAATTCTCTCTTTAAATGTTCTATCAGTCTTTCCTATGCAGAATTTCTGACATCTCAGACAATATACTAAGAGGGGAGATGATACTCGTAACATGACAGAGCAGTTAGAGGCCAGATGGATAGTTAAATTAAGAGGCGACTCAGGACATGGTCTGAATGAATATGTACAGTACCACTGAAACCTAAGTTGAAATCTAGACTTTTATTCAGATAAAATACCTTTGTCTCATCAGTTTGTTTTTTCTTATAGCTATAACACGTGTGTACATATATATTTATAAACACTTTATTTATGTATTTTATTGTTTCTGTCTGCGGTTAATAATTTGTCTTTTATAGTATCTATTTTTAGAGCTGCTTTTTGTGTGTGTGTATATATATATATATATATATATATATATATATATATATATATATTTTTTTTTTTTTAAGTATGCATTAGTGTAATTCAGCCTTATGCAGCCATATCATGTGACTATGATCATATCACATGATTTTTAATGATTCATGGGAGGAGTATAAATAGAAGCTTATTTGCTTAATGTTTTATTAGCATCTGATGAAGTAGGGTTCTCCTGCAAAAGCACTTGTGTGTCTACATTAAAAGATCTTTTTATACTGGAATCCTTCACCTTTTCTGAATTCCTTTGTGCTTGTGTTATTTTCTGTGATTGGATTTTATTTGGCCTCGGATACCTGGGAAGGTTGGTGGTTGTTTTTATACTGATATTTAGAAAAGAACTATTAAAGTAGAGCAGAGCATCATCTAAAGGAAGGGTTTTAAGGATACTCCAGTCAGTGCTTTTCAGAATGTTATTAAATGTGTTAGGATTAAATTTTGAAAGATTTTGAACTGGTTTGATATTATGGTGTTTTGGAATGGATGAGCAGGCTCAGATTGTATAAGTAGGGAGGTGGTCATAGGATCATAGGAAGTTACGAGGCTAGTGGCCTGAGGCCCTTATAAGCCTAGCCAAGAGTTTAGACCATGTTTAGACAACTCAGCACCCAAAGCCCCTGTCCAGCAGGGACAAAGGTAGAATCCCAGGGGTGTATTTTCTGTTTCCCATCCAGTTATCCAGGTTGCACTTAAAAAGGGATAATGAGGTACCCTGCTTGATGTGGAGAAGGAGTCTATTCCACAGATGGAGGAGTCTCTGGGACACAAATCTGTCCTGCCAACAAGTCCTATTGATGTCACAGACCAGGTTGAGGTCACGCGTGCAGGTTACTCAAGTGGAACTTGACTTGCGGATATGCAGCAGTCCCGTCAAGGTGGGGTCTGAGATTGCTTTGTATGCCAGACAGAGGTCACTTCTGAGGAGTCTGTATGAAACTAAGTAAATGGAGAAGGCTTTTAACCTATCTGTGTAGAGTAGATGTTTGAGGCTCTGGCTTCTCCTGGTGAGGAACCTCTATGTTCTCTCCAGCTGCTGCATGTGCTTTAAGAGGTACATGCTGAAGGAGGAGTTGTACTCAATAATTGGCCTTATAAGGGAAGAATACAGGGATGTTATGACCTCCTTGTCTCTGGATGAGATACCCTTACTTATGAAGTGGGCAATGTAGAAAGCTTTCCATACAACAGAAGCAACACGGTGGTCAAAAGTCAGGTTGCTATCAACCTGGATGCCCAAATTCCTAACGACTGATTGCATGCTTAGGACATTGTTATTAATGTGATAATATATGGGGATGTCACTTTCCCCAAAGGGGATGATGATGCATTTTTTGGCATTCAGCCTGAGGCCATGTTCCTGGCACCAGTCATTTGTTTGGGTGAGACCATCTTGTAGGATGTCCACATCACTTGGGGAATTGATGACCGAGCCCAACTTGCAGTCATCTGCAAACCTGGTCAGCCACTAGTTTTGGCCTGCACCTCAGAGAAGTATATCCCAAATAACAGAGGCCCCAAGACCGATCCCTGGGAAATGCCGCTCATTATGGGTCTACTGCTTGAGGTGGTTTCCCTGTTTTGATTTTGTTTGTTCTATGAGTGAGCCAGTTTGCTACCCATCTGGTAACATATGGATTGATGCCTAGTTGAGAGAGTTTATCTATTACACCCGAGTGAAGAATACTATTGAAGTCTTTGGCCAGGTCAAGGAAGATGGTGTCCACAGTCTTCGCCACATCCATGGCTTTGGTGACTATCTCAAAGAATTCAACCATATTTAACAAACACAACTTCCCCTTGACAAAGCCAAACTATGTGGGGTCAAGTATTCACATGTTGCCAATATACCTGTTAATGAGGTCCATGATAATCCTTTCCATGGCCTTGCAGATCAGGCTAGTTAGGCTGATGGGTCTATAATTTCCTAGATCAGTGGATGCTCCACCTTTGTGTAAAGGGATGACAGTGCTGTCCTCCACTCAGCTGGGACAAAGCCGGGGCTCAGGCTTTGGTTGAATAGGGTGCTTAATGGTATTGCAAGTTCATGCCTGAGTTCATGTGGGATGCAGCCTGGGATGTTATCGGGTCCCATGGAAGCTATATTTTTTGCCTTTGAGAGGGCAGTGATGACCTATTCCCTAGAGATAAGGGGAGGGGAGCAGGTACTAGGGATGGCCTGATTTACTGTTGGGAACAAAGGGATGAAGTTTTCATTGAATCTGTCAGCCAGTAGGTTGGCTATATCTACAGCATTTGTGTATGTGGTGCCCTTGACCACCAGCTCTGAACAGATCTGGGTGCTTTACTTTAAGATAGCAGACATATGTGAAGAATGCCTTATGATTGTCTGTAGTAGATGTGGTCAATTTGGACTCAAAGTTGGCTTTGAAGGATTTCACTAGTGCCCTTATTTGCTTGTTCAGGCTAAGGAGAGATTGCTTCTAATTGGGCACCTACTCCTTCTTGGTCCTGGACAGCAATTGTATCCTTTTCCTATATAGTTTATTTATTGCAGCTGTCCACTAGACAGGTTTACTCTTTCTTGCGGAGGATGATTTTGCCCTGTTGCGTATTCCTGATTCCATGCATCTATATAAATGCTCGTATAGTACTTTGATATAGATTTGGACATTGGTGCCAGTTCCTACAGAGGGGGAGGGGGCTGTAAAGCTCCTTCAGGAGGTTGTAATCAGCTTTGGAGAAGTTTTTTTGTTTGACCCTAGCTAGAGGGAGGTCAGGAGAGAGGGTGACTTTGAAAGTGACCTCTTTATGGTAGGATCTTACCAGGGAGGATGATATTGTAGGAGTGTTGCAGTGGTTACTCATGTTGGTTAATACCAAGTCCAAGATATTATCACCTCTTGTGGGGGTATCGACTAGCTGTTCCAAGGCATTTGCATTGATAAAATCAAGGATTCTCTGGGAAATTGTGTTCTGGCCTGAGTAGTTTTCCCAATCTTTGGTTGGGTAGTTAAAGTCGCCCATGAGCAGGGTAAAGGGTTGAATCTTGATAGATTTGAAGAGGTCTAGATAGGTGGAGTGGGCATCTTGAGTCAAATTTGGGGGTCTCTAGCTAGCTATGATTTGAATAGGGGTCTTGTCAATGGTTAACTGCACCTGGAGTGTCTCCTGTGCGTCATACTGTTTGACCTGCCTGGAGGTGTGTGTGTCTTTAATATATATTGAAACTCCACCTCCTTTGTATTTGCTGCCCACAGTTTGGGGTCTGAATGTACGATAGGATGAGTAACCAGGTAAGGCTGGGGTGCTCTCTCCGCAGCTTTGAAACAGGTTTCTGTGACTGCACAAATGTCAGCATTTTCCAGAGTTAAGAATGATTGCAATGAGTGCAATTTCATGTTTAGACTCCTAGCGTTTAGCAGCATGACCTTAAATTTGCATTTTGTTGAAATTTTTGGTACTTTTCTGTTATCAGGGCAACAGTTAAAGATACATTGCGGCTTTTTTTCAAAGCACATCATATTTAGTTCCAAAAATAGTGATGTGTGATTAGGGAATTACTTTTCACAAAATAAAAACATACATTATGTACCCATAAGAAGATCATCACATCAACTAACAGCTATGCTGTTAGTAAGAAACAGTAATGCATATAATGTGCACACAATTATTGGGGATCTACTGTCATTAATATAAAGTTATATTTGCTTAACAGTAACAGCCAAGTCAACAACTCCAGGGGAAAGTTGTCTGATCAGCAATCAAAACGCATGGCTGTAAAACCACACCGTACATGTAGTTGGAAAAAAGTGCGCTGCATCTAAGAATGTGCATAAGCAAAGAAATGCGAGCAACGTCTCTACATTACTACTGAATTCAATGCTGTATTTCTCGAGATCAGCATGACAAACATTTGCTGGGAAGATGAAAAGCAGTCTGTTGTTCTAAGTTACTAGTTTTGGTAAACTTGCAGTTCTTCCATTTTACTACATATTTTCCGAGAGCCTCTACGCAGGTGCAAACAGTGTTTTAGTTTAGGAATATATCCCAGACTACGTACTTCTATTATATCTTCTAAAACACATTTTTGCCATTGTGTGGTGTGCCAACAGGCAACCCATTAATAACACTGACATTGTTACATAAACCTTGCAGTATTTTGCTTATATAAGGATTGTATTGCCGATTACTGGCATATACATTGTGTGTTAGTTTTAGATTCCAAGCACTCATTAGAACTGCTGCCCCGATAAAGGAAAAGTATCCTATTTTATGTTGGTAGTATTGACTGCATGACTTTTCCTAAAAAAGGCACTATGGGGGAGACAAGAGCCTTTGCCAAAAGCCGGAAGCCCAAGTAATACAGATGCAGGCCATCTCTAGCAAAGCATTGTGGTCTGTCGATCATATCTTCCCAGGTTGTCTGGTACTGGATCCCCCTGAAATGACACCAGAAACTAAGCCAATTGTTAAAGCCAAACATTTTCTATTTGTACTGACGCATGTTTCTGGGTGATGGTAAAATGCTGCTTAAGGCTAGGGGCATACCTGCCTGGGACACATATTCAGTGAGCTCAATCATGTCTCTCTTCATGTAGTCCAGGGAGGTACTGCTCAAGTCGTTCACGCCAACATGGACTATGACAGAGTCATAACAGTATCTGTTGTTGAGAGATTTGAGTGTGTGTGTGATATGGTGGATTCTGGCACCCGAAAAACAACTAACCGTGAATTTCTCCTTATCCAGCCTGGTGAGAGGCACATCTGTGTGTCTCACAATGGAGTCTTCTATGACTAATATGTTGGGTTTATGGTTAGGCCTTAGTAGTTGTGAGACACAGGTGTGTGGGCAAAAGGAATTTCATCTAACAAATACATATTGCACATAAGGAGACATAAACACTCTACAATATTCTAAAATGTTCTAAAATGTTCCAAACCCATAAAGTGTCCGTACTTTCTTCTAAAAGAAATTAAAGTACTTTTGTTTTAAAAACGAAGACAAACTATACACTACCATTCTAAACTAATGTTCGATTGCGTGCTATTTATGCAGCACCTTCAAAGGTCCTCAAAACTCCAATTTATGCACCAATAGTAGTCATTTAAAATGCATGATCCTAAGGAGGACATGTGCTAAAAAACATATTCCTTTTTATATTTCACTTCTCCACGAGTACCTGAAAGGCTTAATGCAGAATAAGTTCCACATTTTACACAAATAACCTCTCTCTTAATGAGATTATGCATATTTATTGTAAACATCAGTTTATTCATTCCTAATGTAGGTGAATCATTCCTACTACTATTTGATTTGTTAAAATTAACAACTAGCAATGTATCTGAATACATTTCATTTAGGCCTTGGGGACTACAAGCATCCAGTCTAAAATGCCATTTCAACTCACTTTTTTCAAGGAGTATTTTAACCATATTGCCCTCCATAAGCCTTCTACTATCCTGTGGAGCTACTTGTGTTATAACCTTAAACCTAAAAGAATGGTCTGGGTTTTCCTCACAGTTTCTTGCTAAAGCATTGCCCGTTTTGTGCTTATTAATAGCATAGATGTGCTCATAAATCCTTTCACACAGTCTAGAATGTCGGACAGCCTTGGCACTGTGCCAAGTATACTACTGATCTAGAATTGCAGTTGAACTTGTCCCTAATGTGGTAAACCATATTCCTGATCCAAAATCTATTGCCCACCTCAATGTACCTACAATAACGACACGAGTCACATCTATACATACCTGCATTACCCTTAACTGGTCTCCATTGTGTTTCCAACAAACTTTTCATGTTCATACCCCTCCAATAAGTGATGGTTGGGTGTTCCCCTATTTTGTTAAAAATATCTTTATCCACAGACATTAGATACCAATATTTCCTTACTATCATTTGAATCTCTTCGGCCTATGGGCTGTATGTTATCACCAATGTGAGGGAATAAGAATTACTAGTACTATTCAATGCATCAATACTACTTGATTCTACACCTATTTGCTGTACTTACATAGTTTCCTCACTTATCATCCCTCCCAGTGAGCCTTTACTCAGTATGGATTTATATATCCCATTACTTCTTTTTAACTGAACTTTATTAATAATACTAGTCAAAAGGTTATTGGGGTAGCCTCTATGCAGGAACATTCCTCTTAGTTTATCACATTCCTCTCTAAAGTCCTCTTCACAAGTAATCATCCTCGCAGCTCGTACTAACTGCCCCTTCGCCACTGATTTTTTTCTGGTGGGGGGATGGGAGCTGGTAAAATGCAGGAATGAGTTCCAGTAAAAGTTTTTCCTGTAAATCCTAGCAATGTACTTTTGTTCTTGAATGTTCTTTTCAAGTTCAACATCTAAATAGTGGATTTTATTTTCATGAAAATCCTTTGTAAATTGTTAAAAACTTGTTGTGCCATTAAAAAAATTCCACTATGTTATTGACTATATTACTATCACCATCGACTATTAAAAAGATGTCATCCAGGAATCTAGTATAAAAGACAATTCTTTTCATCCACATACTATTAAAAACATAGTTAGTTTCCCAATATGCCATTACTAGGTTAGAAAAACTAGCTCCACAAGGGGACCCCATAGCAACTCCAATTTTTTGGAGATAGAATTTATCATCAAAGAGGATAAAATTATACTTTAGAATAATGCCCAATAACTCTTCTATAAGTCTCAATTCATTTCCCCCTTTATTCTAAGAAGTTCAATGCCCCATTCAATACCTGGGGCATGGGGGATGGACGAATAGAGGTCACAAACTTCTACTGTAAGGAAGTTACATTCTCCCTTAAAGCCTAATGTGTTAATCTGTTCAAGAAAAGACCACGAATCCTTACAAATCTGCCTTTCTTTACTCACAATTTTTTAAGCAAAGCATTCACTACTTTAGCACACGGGTAAGTGATGGACTGCCTTGCATCCACCAAGGCTCTCATTGGTAGATTGTCTCATTATTACTAGCCTTTTTAATTAAAATTTTGGTTAAATGAATTTAGTACCACCCACTTGTTTACATCATTTGACGTGGAGTTTTTAAACCTTACAAGAACTTGTGTTTAACATCTGAGGAATTCTGGACATTACCCAGACGAAAAGCACTTATTGTGATTATATTGTTTGTATTGTTGTGGTTCTTTTTGCACATTGAGTGTGTAGCTCAATATTTAATTAAACGTTTACTGCGTTTATCAACCTTTAGAGTGGAGTATTAGTTCCTTTTGCCTTATTCGTGTTTTTGAAGTAAGTTGATCTGTTTGGTGTTTTTTAACATATAAACTATACATGGGTATTGATGCTGAGTTTATAGCCATTTAGAAGAAAACTCAATTATGGCAGTAGAACAAAGGGACAGTAAAAGAAAGTCATATGGAACAAAGGATCATTTGTTGTTAAATAAAGTCATAGCTGAGAACTGTAAAAAGGGGAAGAATCTAAGTATGGCTTGGATTGTCTACAAAAAAGCATTTTAGTATCCCACATCCATGGATAAAAGAGTGCTTAAAAATGTGTAAGATACACCCTACACTGATCAACTACATTACAGTGACCATGAAACCAGTGACCAGTGACAGACCACTTTGCAATTAAGCCATGATAAAGGACAAATTATTATCCCAGAGATAAAAATTCAAAGGGGGGATATTCCAGTGTGACTCTCTGTCACTGTTGCTATTTTGCCTTG
The DNA here is from genome assembly GCF_019279795.1 of Protopterus annectens. NCBI lineage: Eukaryota > Metazoa > Chordata > Ceratodontiformes > Protopteridae > Protopterus > Protopterus annectens. The sequence goes on along the minus strand of NC_056725.1, from coordinate 1,203,862,948 downwards.
CCCTTAACCTATTAAGCTGTCTACTTAACAGCTTAAGCCATGTCTATAATTTGGCTCCCAGAAAACAGCAGTGTAAAGACTTCTCATCTGCTCTTTGTTGATGATCAAAAATTGTATAGCTCATCAGATAAGGAACTGAAAGTACAATTGCAAGTTGTCAAAACTTTTTCAGAATATATAGAATACCATTTGGTCTTGATAAATGTGCAAAAGCAACCTTTAAAGCACGAAATCTGCAGCACCAGGAGAACATCAGTTTGGGACAAGAATGTGATAAAAGAACTTGAGCAAGCGGGATTATATATATATTTGGGAAATGATGAAGAATAAACAATAAAACATGAACAAATGCAAATAAAACTTAGTAAGGAATACTTCAGAAGACTTAAATTAATCCTAAACACAGCAGTGACATCTAGGAATAAAATCCAAGCTATAAACCAATTTGCTTTTCCTGTCCTAACTTAAAGTTTTGGAGTGATTGACTCGCCCCAAAATGTGTTGGATAAATTAGATAGGAAAACAAGAAGGATGCTTCATGCTTACCAAATGATTTGCTAAAATCACCGCATACCAAGTTTATATATTCCCTTTTCCAAAGGAGGGCTGCACCTCCTTTAAATTGATTGCAAATATAGATCTGCAATTGTGGGACTCCACACATATCTGCTAACCTCACAAGACCCAAACATAGGGAAAGTTTTGAAACATGATGAGAATAAATCTAAGATGAGTTCTCTGCTTAACCTAGCAGAAGCATATCGGTTTCAAGCAGGAATGGAAATCAAACCAGAAGTAGATAAAAATCAGGCAGCAACTGAATGTGCCAAAAAACAAAAGAAAGAATATAAGGTGAAGGACCAGATGAGATGGCAAGAAATGTGGTAAATGCTAAATATAGTTGCAAGTATAGAAAACTTCTGGAAGAACCTCATGTTGATCAGGAATGAATGCAGGAATGGTTAGGGAAAAGGCGAATTTAAACCAAGAGATGAAAGGTTAATATTGGTGGCCCAAGATAGTGGGATACATACACACTGGTTTACAAAGTCATTGAACGTGTAGGAGAAACAGACAAATGTAGGTTTTGTAAAATCGAATTGGAAACAGTTTCACACCTCATTGCTGGTTGTGACATACTAATGGCAGAAAGACTGTATAAAGAAAGGCATAACAATGTAGCAACACTGTTGCACTGGGGATTGTGCAACCTTTATGGTATTGAAGCAGCTGATAAACACTGGAAACATGAGCCAGAAAGCATCATAGAAAATGATGAGGTTTATATCACATGGGATCATCCAATACCAACAATTCAAAAGATAGCTGCTTGAAAACCAGATATAGTGGTCCATGAAAAGAAGACAAAAGTAGCACTGATCATTGAAATCATCACACTCAGTGACTACAGTGTCTTGCGTACACAGAGACACAAAGTCATAAAATATCAGGATCTGCAGGCAGAAACAAGAGCAATGTGGAAGAAAGATACCCAGACAGTTCAAATAGTAGCAGGAGTAATGGGTCTTATCAAAAAGAATCTAAAATTGTATTTAGATATGTTACCAATATATGTAACCCATATGAATTGCAGAAGGAGTCATTACTGGGCACATTGCGGGTGCTGTGAAGAGCACTTTTGGCTAACATCAAAGATTGAAACAATACTAATTTCATGAACTTTAATCGTACTTTGACTTAGGAATGAGTTCCATTCCCATCATGGTATTAGAAACCCAAAATACTTGGGGAAAATAATAAAGACAATATTATATTCAGAAGGTGGCAGAAAGTATTCTAAGAACTAAACCAACACGGGAATGGAGAAAGGAGATTCTGATGACTGGGATGACTTCAATTAGGGGTAAAGAGAATATGCAAGAGAGGGATTGAATTTACTGGAGAAAACTGGTAAAGGAACCAAGGTACTGAGGACAAATAATTAGAGAGTGAAATGTAATAGAATAAGAAATGGCAAGAATCCATTTGGCCTGCAGGTTAGATAACACCTTCCCTGTCAAGGACTGATATTATAATATAGGCAAAGAGAATGGAATAGGGGGATCCCAAGTGAAAGACCAGCACTGGTAGAGTTTTTAGTAGAATCTAGAGCAGAAGCTTCTTTTAAAAAGGGATAATTAGTAGACCATATAAAATATTGCATGATAACTACAAAAATCAATCAGAGGAGGTTAGAAAGGATTGGGAAGATAAACTGTATAAGCAATTCACAAAGAAACAATGGGAGGATACATGTATGACTCCCAAATATGCAGCAAAGTGTAGAAAAGTTAGGATTTTTACTTAGAAGTGTTTACATAGGTATTTTTATACCCCAAGCAGACTCCAAAGAATTATCCTCATGTAGATTGCAAATGCTGGCAGTATTATGGGGAAGAAAGAGGTAAATGGAAACATATTTTGGGAGTATAATATGTTAGCAGAACCTACAAATCCCCTGCAGACTACTCTGTCAGAAATACCAGGTGAACAAAATAGTGTAACTACGTTAATGATTTTGAGCTGTGATACAGAATCTGAATTGTCTAGGCATAGTAAGGCCTTGAAAAGTTTAATTCTGCTGGCTGGCATTAAAACAATTACTAGAAAATGGAAATCATAGTTTAAAGAAACCATTTTAGAAGGAGTAAATATAGTAACAGAGATAAAATAACTGTAAGTGGGATCTTTAGAAAAGGGTAGGAGCAAATGACATAGAAAAAATGGAATTGTGGGAACAATACATGCAGAATAATGTTTTGGAGGAGGAATGAGGTTTAAGGGAAGGCAGGACTTGAAAGAGCTATGCAACGTTCATTTCACAATGACTGTATAGAAGAATATATGTGATGTATAATATTTGCAAATTAAAATGTGCCTATATTGTTTGTTTTTATTTATATAAATGTGTGATTGCCTATGTCTAAATGATAATTTAATAAAGATGTTTTTTGTTTAAAAAATAAAATAAAGTTTCATTTTAAGCTGGCATAACAAGTATTTAATAACAACCACAGTTCTATGCAGCATTTCCTAATATGCCACTTGTTTAAAAAAAAAAAAAAACATCCCAGCTCATTGTAGCTAATATTCCTCCATTTCCATCTTAAACATTACCGGGGTTTTAATATAAGAAAATTACAAAAACTGAGTCTGTCATTTCCCTTCACATTATATTCTTACTATCTTTAAGTCAAATATTTATGCCTTGGATTACTCTTAGCATTCATCCTTGTATAAACCATCAATCATGTCAATTTCACATCCAAGTTTTGCAATGAGATCTTTATATTTTGTAGCGTACACAAAACCTCCAACCTTCTTTCCATTTCTTTCATAAAGTATCCAAGGCTTCATCCTTTTTTTCTAACAACTTTCACATTTTTCCTTCGCAAACTTCTAGAATCAAACATTACCTTTTGAAACTCGAACTATTTCTTCTCAACATTTTTGTAATTTTTTGAAAACACTTTACCCATTAACAGCAAAAATAAAATCTCTGCTCTAGAAACTGCCTTCCTAATATGCATACATCCATATCCATGGCTAACTATATTCCTGAAGCTACATAAGCAATTACTGATAGAATAACATTTTAAATAGCTCTATTTTTCCTTACTTAGACCTCAGATCTTCTGTTTTTCTACCTTTTTCCCCACCTTGAGCAATATGAAATCCTAATTATTTTCTTCCATTCCATTCAAACCAAATTATTCCCCCACAAATCTTAAAAATTATGTCTCTGCCTCTAAAACTGCAGTCAATACTTACCAAAGTGCTTCCTGCTGACTCTTATTTAATCCCTTTATATTGCCTACCTTTTGGATTCTTTATAAAAACACGTTTATATACTGAAAAATGTCAAGCAAATGACTGGTAGGATATCCTTAAAGCAAACCTTCATACTGCATTAATCAACACCCTGACATCTGCTCTCCTGCACTCCTAATGCTACAGACTTCTGCTGTACTCATATCTGATGAAATGTCCTACTAAGCTATTTATGTTAATATTAATGTTTATGTTAACATTATTAAATATTTTCTTTGTTTCAGAGCTCATCCTTCAGATAAGATGTCAAACGAAGGTCCCATCTGCTTGAGTTGGTAGTAGCTCAGGGGAATGTAAAGGTTCCTTGATGCCCTGGCAAAATTTCTCCTAGTCAGTAGTATGAATACCAAAAAAAAGCCATTGTCCTAGTGGGATTAACCTGTTCAGCAAAGGATAAATAAATAAATAAATAAATAAGCAAACAAATAAATAAATATAATATATAATATTCTGTTTTCCCCTTTTTTTCATAATATAAACAAATGTCTGATATCAGTCACATCTGGCTCCTTGTCAGATCTAACAGAGTCATGACTGGTATTTTGAAACTAATTATAACATCCTTAAACATTTTTCCAGGGAGCCTTTGCGGCATGGCCTCCCACACTCCTGTTACTTCCTTAGAATATCAGCATGCACCCAGTATGTTCTCTGTTTTTCCCTTGAATTCCTAGTCCATTTTTAAACAAATCTAAATCACACATGCAGCAAATATATTATATACTACTGCCTTTATGCCAATTCTTCTCCAGTACATTAATATGTCAAAAATCACCTTTTTTGGTGTTAAAACAGTCAATATATTATGTAACTCTTTTATGTCACCTGTTCCAGATATTTCTTCACCTACCTTAATCAACTCTTTTCCTATTATATCCTTTAATAGTTTATACATTTCCCTAGAAACCCCATCAAATCTTACATCCTTCCCTTTCTTCATATGATCTGTTTCTCTTATTACCAGTGTTAAGGTATACCTTCCCCTTATCACTGTTATAAACCTTTTTCTCTTATTGAAATTAATGGTGTATTTCCTTGTGGTTTTAGTCAGGTGAATAATATTCTACTGCTTGGGTCACAGTTACCCAACTATTATTAGTTGGGGGTTGCAAAGTTCATTCTTATTTGCTCACTTCAAACAACAGCAATGTCTTTTTAGGTCATTTAGTTGCTTGTATTCCAGAAGATCATAGTTTTCCAAACAAAAAGTAAAATCGGCTTTCATTACATTTAATTAATCTTTCTTTCTCTGAGGTGCAATTATGAATAATAAAAGGGTGTGGGGGCAAAATTCCCACATAGTGTTGCATGGGAGCTTGCCTCCTGTAAAAAATGTTTTATAGACTTCTAATGTGTAGTGCATTTGTCTGTAAACTGAGAAACCTTAGTACTTGTGTTTTGAAAGTATGTGTCTCAAGTTGTTATTTAGGAAGAATTTGTACCAGGGAATTGTGATCGGAGCTTTTAAGCTTTAAGCCTTGCCTTCCATAACCAATTTCTGCAATCTCTTTGTATTTTTCATATATTAATTTCCAATATTTTCTTCAAGTTAACTGCAAAATTTCACAATTTTCTTTAACAACATATTCAGGAAGAGAATAAAAACACCACCTTATATTTTACAAGTTCCTTCAGCTTTTCATTCATTCTGTGATATCCACTTTATCATATTCAGCATTGCAGAGGAGCAGCAGTCTATCGTGGTAAGTACTGTGTACAAAGCAGAGAAAATTTCTGACTGTGACAGCAGTCTATGACAGGATGTACACGCACTCACTCACACTGCTTGCATACCTTAGGACAAAACTGAGGATTGTCAGATGACATAGTATATGTTTAGTATGTGGAAGGAAACTGCAGCACCTGGCAAAATTCCATGTGGATACAGGAAGGATATTCAAACATTACACAAAAGGCAATCAGGCCAGTAACCAAGCCAGGGGAATTAAGAGATGAGGGGCAGTACCACTCTGCCACCCTTACATTCCTCAATAAACCTTTTTATTTTAACTTCTACAATTAACCTTTTATCTTCTAACCAACAGCTCAGTACACCTCTGTGCCTATTTATATTTCCTTTGCTTCATTCTATTATTCTAATAATTGCACAATCCATATATCTGTTCCTCTGCAGTCCTCCAAAATTATATTTACCCATTTTCATTTAAAGTAGTAATTCCTAGATCAATGAATTCTACAAACATATGCATGTTTCTACTTCCTTTTGTTATTGCCATTAATTAACCCAAAGGTTCTCACAAATTCCTTAATTTGATTTGTATTATAATAAACCACATTAACTAATGCCTGCTCCCACCAACATATGTATTAAAATCCTTAACCCAGATTATGTTATTCCTTAATATTGTGTGGACACTAAGGACAGTAACTGTATTTGTAAAGTGGGTTATTGGTCCCTATTTTTAAAGAGGGGAACAACAATATGTATTCCAAACAATGAGGTTATCATACTCCTGAGAATCCATGGGACAGTATATGGCAGGATAGGAGAGCTCATCCAGTAATCAAGCTTTTGATTGAGGAGGAACAATGCACATTCTGCCCTGACTGTGGAATAGGGAATCAACTCTGTGTTCTGGCAGAGAACTTGATGCAGTAGACAGGTCATGGAAATTTCCCATAAGTGTCTACATATGCTTTTTGGATATGGAGAAGATGCATGACTGTGTAACTTAAAATGCCTTTTGAAATTTTAAAACAGTTCAGGATTCCAGGAAAACCATGTTCTGCTATGTTATCATCTACTGAATGCATGAAAGTCATGTCCACATGCTTAGTATTAAGTCCACTACATTCAAAGTTGAGGCTTGTCTCCTCTCTTGTTTGTCATTTTCAAGGATGGGTTATCAAGGCACAGCTATGATCCATCGAATATCTAGCCTGAAAATGTGAGGGTGGAATTTTTGTTGTTTGTTGATGACGATGGGCTCTTAACCTCATGTGACTGTGATATCCAGTGTTTAACAGAGTAATTCATTACTGAAAGTAAAGTAGATGGAATGAAAATCTGAACTTCTAAACCAAAGGTCATGGTTTTCTCCCCAAAAGGTGTATTTTGCTGAGAAGGGGAGCGGATACATCAGCTGGAAAG
>NC_056725.1:1203758505-1203846005 GCF_019279795.1 Protopterus annectens | reverse complement strand
ATATTCTATAGGTTAAAAACACAAAAAGGGAAACATAATTATACATGAAAGATTACTCTTGATATCAGTATAAAAAATACCATTGTGAAAACATCTTGTGTAAAATCCATGTTGTAGATCATTTTGCATTCTTATTAAAAATAAGAAAAAAATATTCAAGCTAGCATTCCTTTTTTAAGCCACTGTTTATTAAGTTAAAATGAGATGAGAGCTTTTGCCCTTGTGAGAACTTCATTGTATCCAGGTTATACATAGCATTAACAAGCAGCATAAACTTTTGTATTTTTCATATAAAAGGGCACTTAAACAAATAACATTTTGTGGCAGTGACTGGAAAAGTGGTACACACGTAGTTTGCATCTTTATTGTGAAACAATAACAAAGTAAGCATTCTAGAGCTTAGCTCATTCCTCAGCTGACGGCAATGGAGCCCTACCCTCAGGTTCCAGGATCCCCCAAAAGCTTTTGTCTGGTATTTACCAGGGGTTCCCTCCTGGTCTGTTATCTGCTGTATAAGGATGTGTACATAGGTTCATAGGTAGGTAGGTACTAGGCTATTGGCCCTAGGGCCTATACAAGCCTAGCCAAAAAGGTACCCTGGCTTTCGCCACCCAAGAAAATTATTTTCTTGTGCCCCTGTCAAGCAGAACCACAGAAGTGATCCCCGGGGTGAATTTCCTATTACCCATCCAATCATCAAGATTTTTTTTGAAGAGTGCTAATGAGGAGCTCTGTTTGACATAGATAGGTAGTCTGTTCCAAAGTATGGGAAGGTTTTGAGACAGGAATCTATCCCTCCAGCATGTTCTGTTTATTGTGGTGACAAGGTTTAGGTCCCTAGAGCATGTAGCTCAGAGGGATTGGGATTTCTTTAAGTGGAGCATGTCCAACAGCTCTGGGTTTGACATAGCTTTGTATCTTAGGCAGAGATTGCCTCTGAGTAGGTGATATGCAATAGAGTAAAGCTGGAGTTTTTTGAGACTGTCTGAGTAGGGCATCTGTTTGAGGCCGGTAATCCTCTTTGTGAGGTATTTCTGCGGCCTTTCCAGTTGTTGTAGATGTCTTGTGAGGTACATACCAAAAGGGGCATTGTACTCTATAATGGGCCTAATGAGTGATGAGTAGAGGGGAACAATGACCTCTTTTTTTCTGGATGAGAAACCTTTTGTGATGAGGTGTGCCACATAGAAGGATTTCCTGACCACTGTGATGATGTGATTATCAAAGGAGAGACTACTGTCCACCTGTGCCCCAAGGTCTCTTATCACACTTTCGGTGTTAAGAAGACTACCACCTATATGGTAGTTCATGGGTACAGAGTTTTTACCAAAGGGGATGACAATGCACTTTTTGGCATTGAGCTTGAAACCATGGCTTTGACACCAGGCATCTGTCTCAGTGAGGCCCTTTTGTAGGATGTCCACATCGTTAGGAGTTTCAATTATGGCTCCTAGTTTGCAGTCATCTGCGAATTTAGTTAGCCAAAGACCTGTGTTAGCCTGTACTTCAGAGAAGTAGATACCAAACAGGAGAGGACCCAGGACTGGACCCTGTGGTACTCCACTTGTCACTGGTCTGAAGTCTGATTTGGAGTCTGCTACTTTCACAGTGTGTGTTCTGTCAGTAAGCCAGTTGGCAACCCATCTTGTGAAATAGGGATTTATACCTAGTTTAGTGAGTTTATCTATAATTCCAGAGTGGGGGATGGTGTCGAACGCCTTGGCAAGATCTAGATAGGCTGTGTGAACCACCTTACCTTCATCTATGGCTTTGATGACTACTTCAAAGAAGTCTATCAGGTTTAGGAGACATGATCTGCCTTTAACAAACCCGAACTGTGTGGGGTCCAGAGTTTGGAGATCTCCAATGTCTTTGTTTATGAGTTCCATGATGAAACATTCCATGGCCTTGCAGACCAGGCTCGTCAGGCTAATGGGGTGGTAGTTCCCAGGGTCTGTTGTGCCCCCCCCCCTTTGTGGAGTGGGATAACCATCATGGTGCGCCATTCAATGGGCACAAAGCCTGAGGTGAGACTATGATTGAACATGGTACTTAGGTGGGGTGCCAGTTCATTCTGTAGTTCATGTAGAAGGCACCCTGGGATGTTGTCAGGTCCCATGGATACTGTGTTCTTGGCTTTGGAGAGTGAGGGTTTACCTGTGCAGCCGTGATTACAGGAACTTAGCATTCTTTTGGTATAAAGATGGGCCCTTTAGGGGGTGAGAGAGGGGTAAAGTTAGCACTGAACCTATCTGCCAGGATGTTGGCAATATCAGTTGGTTCTGTATATTTAGTGTCATTGTGCTGTAACTCAGAGCAGATCTCAGTGTTGCCATTGAGATTCTTAACATAGCTATAGAATGCTTTGTGGTTGTCTTTAGAATCAGTGGCGATTTTGTTTTCATAACTAGCTTTGGAGGATTTTATGAGGGATCTCAGCTTCTTACTGAGGCTGACCAGAGAGTTCCTCTAATCATGGGATTTTACTCTTTTTTGCAACAGTTTCTTTCTTCTGTTGAAGAGTTTATTTATGGCAGAAGACCACCAGATTGGCTTCCTTTTTTTGGAGGATAACATCTTGGTTCTGTTAGGGATAGCACGATCCATGCACTCGTGTAAGTGCTTATAAAGTCCATTTGTTTAGGATTCAGCAGTCGTGCCTCTATTGTCCATCTGCATGGGTGTCAGGAAGTTTGCCACTTCTGTCTTAAGAAGCGTGGAATTTTTTACGGTTGTTTTCCTAATGGGGGGGGTGGGAGCGGGATGTGGATGTCTAGGGTGATTAGCTTGTCATTGGATCTGACCAACGGGGAGCTGACCTCTGGTGTGGAACACCAGTCACCCATGTTGGTGATGACCAGGTCTAGGATATTGCTGCCTCTGGTGGGGGTGTGGATAAGTTGATCCAAGGCATTGGAATTGATGATTTCCAGAAAACGTTGAACAAAAGAGTTGGTACATGAGTAGTTTTCCCAGTTAATGGTAGGGTAGTTGAAATCACCCATTGTTAGAGTGTTGGGTTGTACCTTAATATTTTCCAGTGTATCAAGAAAAGAGGAGTGGGAATCCTGGGACATGGTGGGGGTCTGTAGCAAGCTGCAATATGGATTGCGGTTTTGCCCAGAGTTAGTTGAACTTGGATAATCTCGGATGCATTATGCTGAGCAACTAGCTTGGAGGTGTGGATATCCTTAATGAATATGGACACACCTCCACCTTTAGTGTTTCGGTCCGGGTTTGGTGGCCGAAAGGTTTGGTATGAATTATAGCCTTGTAATGCAGGGGTGCTCTCTGGAGCATTGAACCAGGTCTCTGTCACTGCACAGATGTCAATGTTCTCCATTTTAAGGAGTGCCTTGAGTGAGTGCATTTTGAGGTTTAGACTTCTAGCATTGAGTAGCATTACCCTCAGATTTTGCTTGCTTGTACCTGTTACGGTGGTGAATTTATCATTTGAATCTTGCCTAAAAAAGGCACTATAGGGGTGGCAAGAGCCTTTGCCAGTATCCAGAATCCCAAGGGCGACAGGTGCAGGCCATCTCTGGCAAAGCAGCATGGTCTGTTGATCATGTCATCCCAGGCAGACAAATACTGGATTCCTTTAGAATGACACCAGAAGCTTAGCCAATTGTTAAAGTCAATCATTTTGTCCTTGTACTGTGGTATCATTCTGGGTGATGGCAGGATGCTACTCAGGGCTAGGGTAATATCTGCCTGGGCTACAAGATCGGAGAGCTCCTCCATGTCTCTTTTCATGTAGTCCAGGGAGGTATGTCTCAAGTCATTCACACCAACATGGACAATGACAGAGTCATATTTGTACTTGTTGTGGAGTGACCTGAGTGTGTGCATTATGTGGCGGATCCTGGCACCTAACAGGCAGCTGACAGTAACATTTTCCTTGTTTAGCCTGGTGAGTGGAACATCAGTGTGCCTGACTATAGAGTCACCTATGACTAGAGTGTTGGGTACGTTATGCCTTATGGGCTGTAGTTGAGTGGCACACTGAGTATGTGGGCTATGTGTCATTTGGGTTGTGTTGAGGGGGTGGAGGTTGCTTGCATTTCTGCTTTGGAGGTCCCTGTTGTTTGGGCAGATTTGTACTGAGAGCCTCCGCCAATGTAGGTGTGTGTTTTGTGCTTGTGTGTGTGTGTGTGTTTTGGTGGTGTAGGTTTTGTGGGACTATGTGATGAGTGCAGTGTGGTGCAAGTGTTTACCTTCTCCTCTTGACTGTCTAGTCTAGTCTTTGGCGAAGAGAGCTTTGCTTCCAGTTTGGCTATATAAGTGCATCTCTTACAGGTCGTAGTGTTGGGTGGTAGGAGGAGAGGGTTGACTGTGTACATGAGGCAATTGCTGCATTGTCCCAAGATGCCCAGATTCATGATAGGAGAAAACACCGGGAGCTGACCTTTAGACATGCCTGAATAGGTGTTTATTTATTAAGTACTAAAAACTGTTGTCCTCTAGACAAGTGAGGAAAGCTGAGTGCTGTAGTAATTTGTAACTTATTTAGTGCTTATAATGAGTTCTGAACAAGTGCTGAGCTCAAAGAAACAGACTTGAGTGCTAAAACTGAAAAGCTGGCTAGTTGCAAGGGAAATTTTGAAGAACAGACTTTATGGCGCCAGGAATAGTTTAACCCTAGTTAAGTGGGGGGGGGCTCAGGAGCTCACAAATAGTCCTGGACACAGCAAATCCATATCTGGACAAGACCTGCCACAAGAAAGGGGGGAAGCAAGCTTAGATTTTTTTTTTCAGTAAAAGTAGAAATAGAGAAAGCTGGAACAGAAGTTAGTTCAACATTAAGAATCTGAGTGGGTTGGCCTTCACAAATGTTCTCTATTAGATTGAATGAACTAATGACACTAGACTGGGAGGAGTATCACAGATCAAATATACAGTATAGGCAGGCAACTGCAAAGCCACCAAGTATAAGAACACCACAACACTAGTGAGGGTGGGTGGGGAAAATTACAGTTCCTAGCTGTAGCCACTAAATTAAAGTTTTAAACAGATCAAGGAGCAAGCAGACTCTAGAGAATGCTTTTAACTGTAAACAGACAATTATAGTAATACACACTATTACAGTTCCTAGCTGTAGAACACAGAAACCTAAAAAAATCAAAAATGCTCAGATAGAGCACTCACAAACAGAAAATACAACTCTCAGTATGAAAAAGCAATTTACAGTTAAGCAATTCAGTAAACATGCAATTAGAGTAATGAAACAGTATCTAGCAATGAAAAATACAGTTAAAATGGTATAAAACAGTACATAAATGCAGTGAAACAATACAAAAAGCTTTATAACAGTGCAAAATGTAGTAGATCAACTGTATAACACAATTATAAGCGTTTCAGAAGTGCAGTTCAGTGAAATAAGTGTAAGAAATAACTTATATATAAACAAAAATACATTTTTGGGGGGAGGGGGTTGTGCCTCACCCACATGTCTCTCCTATTACATATAAATCTAGAATCACATTTGAGGGAATAGTAAGAAGGAAGACAAATGACTGTGATTAAAAGTCTGAAACTGTAGTTCTGTGAAACAAGAATTACCGCAGAATTCCTAAATAACTAGATGGAGTAGGGGAATGGAAGACAAATCAGTAACTAAAATTATCAAGTAGATGTACTGTTGAGAATGTTCTGTCCCCTTCATGTGTATTTCACTCATTTCCTTATACAAATGAGTGAGTCCCAATGAGAACCACAATCCAGCATTTTACCTACAACTATGTTTTATATACATATATGTATGCGTGTGTGTGTGGGTGTGTATATAAGGACAGGGAACCCAGCAAATAGCAGCTGATGAAAACTACAAGAACATCTCTCTCTCTCTCTCTCTCTCTCTCTCTCTCTATATATATATATATATATATATATATATATATATGGATCTATCTTACAACGTCGACAAGTCAGAACGCCGACAGCGAGAACACCGACGCCAGAAGATCGAAAACGGAGAAGACCGACGGATCAAAACCCCGACGCTGAGAACATCGACATGGGAAAAGGCTGTGTATGTATGCGGTAGTGACGGACGTTAGGGTGCGAGTAAGGTAAGTGTGCGACTGTGATAGTTTGTGGGTTAGGGGCGGGTTAAGTGAGTTAGGGTTAGGGCGCAGGCTAGGTAAGTGTGCGACTGTGATAGTTTGTGGGTTAGGGGCGGGTTAAGTGAGTTAGGGTTAGGGCGCGGGCTAGGTAAGTGTGCGACTGTGATAGTCTGTGGGTTAGGGGCGGGTTAAGTGAGTTAGGGTTAGGGCGCGGGCTAGGTAAGTGTGCGACTGTGATAGTTTGTGGGTTAGGGGCGGGTTAAGTGAGTTAGGGTTAGGGCGCGGGTTAGGTGAGTGTGCGATAGTGGCGGACCTTAGGGTTAGGGTTTGGGTTAAGGTTGTAGGTAGTTGTGTATGTGAGGTTTAGTGTTGGTTTGTAAGGATTTTGGTGTGCTTGTGTTGTGTGTGTGCTTTTTGGACCGGGGATTTGTTTTGTTTGTTGCTTGTCGGGATTATGGTGTGTCGGGCATGTGAGGTTTCGTGTTTGTGAAATGTCGGTTATGTGGTGTCGGTGATTTTGTTGTCGGCGTTTTGACTTGTCGACGTTGTAAGATAGATCCATATATATATATAAAACATGAAAATATCTTACTGACAAGAATGTATGCACTGCCATAAGTTCAAGACTGAAGTCCTGAAAGGCAGTCTTGCCACTGTCAAGATAGTTTCCAGGCTGTTATACTTGGCAATAGCATGGGTAACGTTCATGGTAACAGATGCATGAAAGCCTAAAGCTTCCTATATAAGAAAAGAAACCTGATTGTTTGCTTATTCAGTTGTCATTTATCTGAGCAGGTAGCTTATATATGTACCTGTCATTATATTTAACAAAACAATCAGTTAACCGATCACTAATTAAATACCAGATGTAACTGTTATTAGTTACAAAAACATCAGTGCTGGAAGCTGATTTGAAACAGGTTGCAGTTAATGTGGGTAATGATATGTAGTAGGCAGATATGAATGTAGATAGTATGTCTGCAATGTATTTAACATTAAAATATTTCTATGGAAGAAGGCTTAACAATCTATTTTTGATTATATAAGAACTGGCAGACATGGATATGCCAGATACTTCATTTGTCTGAATGGCGCATATGTCAGCCTTTTTCCCAGATGAAGAAATTCCACTTACAGGAGGTTTTTTTCCTTCTGCACCCTACTTTAATAATGTTAGCACATGATGCTAATACATGATCATCACTACCATCATCAGCAGAGTAACCCTAAATCCAGAGCTGTTGGACATGCTCCATTTAAAGAAATCCCAATCCCTCCGAGCTACATACTCTAGGGTCCTAAACCTTGTCAGCACAATAAACAGAACATTCTGGAGGGATAGATTCCTGTCCCAGAGGCTTCCTATACTCTGGAACAAACTACCTATCTATAGCAAACAAAGCTCCTCATTAGCACTCTTCAAGAAAAATCTTGACGATTGGATGGGAAATAGGAAATTCACCCCAGGGATCACTTCTGTGGCTCTGCTCAACAGGGGCACAGGAAAATAATTTTCTTGGATGGCGAAAACCAGGGTACCTTTTTGGCTAGGCTTATATAGGCCCTAGGGCCAATAGCCTAGCTTGTATACAGCTCAGCAAGCTCCTGCCTGGTGCCCTGCAGAGTTCTACAGCAGCAGAGAGACAAAAGAGAGACTTTGGAGTGATTAAGTATCATTTAGTTAATTCTGCCTAAAACACCGATGGTTTAGAGTTTCTGTGATTTAAAAAGCTTGTTTCAGCTAAATATTGTACTTATTTTACTGCCTGCACTTTAACAAAGTCGTTTTTGTGTTTAAATTACCTGTTTAACTGTTGTAGGCTACACACTCAAGTGTGATAGCCATTTCTGTGCATTTAAAGTTTTTTTTTTATTGTATCTGCTTTATTTTCTGAAAAAAAAAAAAAAAAATATATATATATATATATATATATATATATATATATATACTTGTCCCGCCTTTCTAAGCTAGTATAGTCCAGTTTTCAGGTTAGTGCTGAATTCAGGGCTGTGTTATAAGCTTCTGTGTTTGCCCATACCTTACTTGGATAGAAAGAAGTTTCTCTGTTCACCTGTAAGAGAGGGGAGCTTTGATCAGCCTATCTTTCCCTGGAAGAGTGATTTTAGCCAATAAATTATTAGTTTATTGGCCATTTTGGGCTAATTTCTATCTCTTTCATTTCCCTGCTATAAAACCCGCATTTGCGAGGTTTTTGCGCTTGTATACAGCTCAGCAAGCTCCTGCCTGATGCCCTGCAGAGTTCTACAGCAGGAGAGAGACAAAAGAGAGACTTTGTAGTGATTAAGTATACTTTTTCTGCATTTTCTTGCTGCCTTTAGCTAATTCCGCCTAAAACGGCACTTTTTAGAGTTGCTGTGATTTAGAAAGCTTGTTTCAGCTACATATTGCACTTATTTTACTGCCTGCACTTTAACAAAGTCATTTTTGTGTTTAAAGTACCTGTTTAACTGTTGTAGGCTACACACTCAAATGTAATAGCCATTTCTGTGCATTTAAACTGTTTTTTTGATTGTATCTGCTTTATTTTCTGAAAAAAACAAAACAAAAAAAATATATATATATATATATATATATATATATATATATATATATATATATATATATATATACTTGTTTTCCCACCTTTCTAAGCTAGTATAGTCCAGTTTTCAGGTTAGTGCTGAATTCAGGGCTGTGTTACAAGTTTCTGTGTTTGCCCATACCTTACTTGGATAGAAGGAAGTTTCTCTGTTCACCTGTGAGAGAGGGGAACTTTGAGCAGCCTATCTGTCCCTGGAGGAGTGGTTTCAACCCAGAAATTAGTAGTTTATTGGCCATTTTGGGCTAATTTTTATCTCTTTCATTTCCCTGCTATAAAACCCACATTTGCGTGGTTTTGCACGCAAGGCAGCGTCGTTTAGCAAGGGTCTAACGCTTCCCAGCTCCATAAAGTCTACTCTTCAATTTTTCCCTTGGAACGAGACAAACTTTCAACTTAAGCACTTAAACCATTCACTTCTCAGCCCAGCACTTGCACAAAACTCATAGCAAGCACTAATAAACCTTAGCATTAGACCCCCCTATACTGCAGAGAAGGACAAGGCTCTCTATTCGACCTTACCAGCCAATCAGTAAAACAGTTCACTGTACCTATCCAGGCATGTCTCAGGTGTAATCTCCAGTCCAACTGGTGAATATGGGCATTTTGAGGCAGTGTTACAACTGCCTCATGTACACAGACAACCCTCTCCACCAAACACTAATACATGCGAGAGATGCAATTATACAGCCAAACTGGAGGCTAAGCTCTCTCAACCCAAGACTGGAGCAGGCAGTCAAGAGGAGAAGGGAATTACTTGCATCACACCACCAGTCTCACATAGACCTATGAAACCAGCACCGGCAAAAAACACACATAAATACAGAAAAACATACTCGGAGGCTCTAAATAAAAATCTGTAAAAGCAACAGAGACATCCAAAGCAGACATCCAAGCAAACTCCACCCCTCCAACACAAACCATGAAACACATACTTCACAAAATCAGTGTGCCACGCAATCACAGTCCTTAAGGCAAAATAACATACCCAACACACTAGTAATAGGTGACTCTATAGTCAGGCACACTGACGGCCCACTCACTAGGTTGAACAAGGAGAAGGTTACTGTTAGCTGCCTGTCAGGTGCCAGGATCCACCACATAACACAAGCACTCAGGTCACTCCAGAACAAGTACAAATATGACTCTGTCATTGTCCATGTTAGTGTGAATGACCTGAGCAGTACCTCCCTGGACTACATGAAAAGAGACATGGAGGAGCTCTCTGATCACATAGCCCAGGCCGGTATGACCCTGACCCTGAGTAGCACCCTGCCCTCACCAAAAACGTTACCACGGTATAAAGAAAAAATTATCAATTTCAACAATTGGCTAAGCTTCTGGTGTCATTTAAAGGGGATCCAGTGTCTGTCAGCCTGGAACGACATGCTCGACAAGCCAGGCTGCTTCACTAGAGACGGCTTGCACCTGTCACCTGTAGGCTTTCAAATATTGGCCAAGGCTCTTGCCACCCCCATTGTGCCTTTTTTAGGCAAGGCTCAAAAGACAAACCCACCGCCGTAAAAAGCACAAGTAAAAAAACTGAGGGTAATGCTACTCAATGCCAGAAGTCTAAACCTCAAAATGCACCCACTCAAGGCACTCCTCAGTATGGAGAAAATCGATATATGTGCAGTAACAGAAGCCTAGTTTACGGCTCCAGAGAGCACCCCAGCACTACCAAGTGACAACTCATATCAAACATTTCGGCCACAAAACCCGGACCAAAATACAAAAGGCAGGGGTGTATCCATATTCATCAAGAATACCCACACCTCCAGGTTAGTGGCACAGTGCAATGCTTCAGAGATCATCCATGTGCAACTAACAATGGTCAAAACTGCAATTCAAATTGTAGCTTGCTACAGATCACCCACCATGTCCCAGGACACCCATTCACCATTTCTGGAAACACTGGGAAACATAAAGGTCCTACCACACACCCTGATATTGGGTGATTTCAATTACCCAAACATTAACTGGAAGAACTACTAAAGTACTAACTCCCTTCCCCAACATTTCCTAGAATTTATAAACTCAAACACCCTGGATCAACTGGTCAATACCCCCACCAGAGGTGACAACATATTGGACCTGGTCATCACCAACATGGGTGGCCGGTGTTCCATACCAGAGGTCAACCCCTCAATGGTGAGATCTGATCTTAAACTAATCACCACATTCCACCCCCACCACCAGTCAAAGAAACCACCATGAAAAACTTTTCAAAAGCAAACTTCACATTACTTAAGACCGAGGTGGAAAGTTTCAAAGCCCCCATGCTAAAGGATAGCGCTTTCCAAGCTGCAAAATCCTTTACTAATGCACTCTATGGGCACCTACAAGAATGCATGGATCATGCTATCCCAAGCAAAACCAAGACTCACTCCTCCAAGAAAAGAAAAGCAGTCTGGTGGACCCCTGCCATAAACAAGCTATACAATAGAGGAGGAAACTAGTACAGAAAAGAGTAAAATCCCAAGAAGGGAAGACATCCCTGATCAGTATCAGCAAGAAACTATGATCTCTCATAAAATCATCCAAGGCTAGCTTCAACAGAAAAACTGCCAAGGATTCCAAAGATAACCACAAGGCATTCTTTAGCTATGTCATGAATCTAAGTGGCAATTCTCAGATCTGCTTGGAGTTAGTGCAGAACGGCACAAAATATACTGAACCGACCGATATCTTCAACACCTGGCAGACAGGTTCAGTGCAAATGTCACACCCCTCACACCCCCAAAAGGGCCCATAACCATACCAGAAGAATGAAGTGCCCCTGAAATCAGAGACACTCAGGTTAAAACAGCCCTCTCCAAAGCCAAAAACACAGCATCAATGGGATCGGACGGTGTCCCAGGCTGCGTCCTACATGAGCTCAAAGATGAACTAACCCCTCACCTAAACACACTGTTCAAACTCATCCTCTCCACAGGCTACATGCCCATAGAGTGGCCAACCAATCATATGTCCCACTTTGGTTCTTACTTTTTTTTTTTTTTTTTTTTTTTTTTTTTTTTATGTCTTTGGATATCTTAACTTTATATATTTAGTTTTATTTCCATCGAATACCAAGTTTCTATTCAGTTTAGAAAACATTGTGCTAGTACTTACTAACTATACGTGTTTAGTTATGCAAGGTAAGAATGTAACTTAATATTTTAAGGTGTAAAGCTTGCTTTTATGAAACTACTGGAAGCTTTGCTTCAGATCTATTGATATTTGCAGTAGAAACTAAGGAGAATATAATGAAACTATATTTATCAAGTACTTATTAAGTCTTGACATGGCTATTAACTTTACTGACATACAAGGATTCTTAGTGATTCTGACTGTAGTATCAAACAGCAGTTCTAGTTTATGTAAATAAGTTTACTGATGCTACATTGTGGTTGGAAGTAAGAATAAAAGTGGGACATATGATTGGTTGTTCTTGTCTATAGTGCCAAATAGCAGTTTCAATCTATGCAAATAAGCTTACCAAGGCTGTATTGTGATTGGAAATAACAACCAATGTGAAGTATATGATTGGTTGTCAACAGAACAGTAATTCTGAACCCTTAGTAGAACATAGAATCATCTTGATTGGATATAATACCATTAGTTAGACAAATTATTTGCTAACATCAAAGCACCAATTACAAGATCTTGTTCTCCTTAGCTCATGCAAATAAGTTCACTAATGCTACATTGTGATTGGAAGTAAAAACCAAAGGGTAAGGTAAGTGACTAAAGCCTCATTATGGTTGTTTTTTCAATGTTATTTAAACCATTGCTGGTCTTTACATTACACGATCTGAAGAAGGCAGTTTATGTCAAAAGCGCTCATCGTATTTTATTTGTTTTATCAATAAAAGCTCATTTTCTTCTTAATCAAGTGGAACTTGCTCATTCTCTGCTGTGGTGATGTCTACAGGATTTTGCTTCTTCTGTTTTCCCAGTCTAAGATGCTTCAGTGTGAGTGGGATATATATTCTTATTTTAATTGAAGGTTTTGTCCCAAAAACTTGGAAGGAGACCATTGTTGTTCCAATATGTAAAAATCACTTTGGTTATGCTATTGGCGATTACAGACCAATTAGTTTGACATGTATCCTGGGGAAGTGTTTTGAGAGGGCACTAAGCTTATAATTTAAGCATATGTATAGTTTCCCTACTGATATATATCTATATGGATTTATACCTGGAAGATTGTTAGAAAAATATGTGCTTAGACATATATAAACTGTTAGAAAAATATGCGCTTAGACATATATAAACTGTTAGAAAAATATGTGCTTAGACATATATAAGCTGTTAGGAAAATGTGTGCTTAGACATATATAAACTATTAGAAAAATATGTACTCAAACATATATGTAATGCAAAGTTTGAAAACAGTATAATATATAATGCATTTAATTCTATTTTACTAAAATGGCAGTAGAAATGAACTTGCATATTATTGCTTGAAGCTTAGCTGTAGTATGATTAAAACTTTGACCCTGACAGTAGCTAGCTCGGCTGGCTTATGTCTTTCAGTAATATTATCTGCAAAGTTAGAAAGTAATGAATCTGTCTGTATGTGTATCTCTTCCTTCCACCGAAAAGAATGGCCTTGTGAACACTATCAGTGATAATGTCCAGCTGGTGGACAGAGAGACAAAGAAATGCATTAAGAAGACATTCATCCATTGTATTCGAACTAATCCAAGAGCCTTGAATTAGTTACATCCTCGGAAAGACATTGTGACTGACCAGGTGCCTTACAAGGCTGTAATATTCTCATGGGAAAAAACTTTTTGAAAAAGCATTACATCAGCGTTTTCTTATGGACTATAGTGATGTAAATGCCCTGTGACTGACTACGTCAGTAAGGTGGGCAAAAGCTGATCAAGAACTGTATAAAATATGCAAACTTTCTTATGGTAGTCAGTCAAAATCCTGTACATGTTATGTATGGTTTTTTGCCTCCTAATGTACATTAGATAAAATATTATTTTGAACCTCGAGCCTACTGTCTTACTGACTGTTATTTTGAAATGCCTAATGATTTTTACAGTCTAATTTTAACAATTTATTTAACATTTTGGTCCTTTAGCCGGAATTCCCTTGGTAAGCTACAGGTCAGAGTGCATGTAATAAATCTACACAGGAGGAGTTGCCAGAATGGTTCTTCTTGAGTGAAAAGACCTCCGACTGAATTGTTGTGTGTAAAGAGGCTGTCCACTTTCTGATCTGTGGCTGAAGAGCGGAAAACTGGGCCTCAAGAGAAAAAAGAACAGCGGTAAGCGGGAGGCTCAGGTAAGGAGAATTTCCCTCTTTGTCTTTGTTTTAGATCAGGGACCAGGTTACACTGTGCTATTGCTAAGGTTTGTGATAGCAGGGAGAGAGATAGTCGAAGTATTGTATCTTGAGTCATAGATCAGGGAATAACAAAGCAAAGTAAACAGTCATTCTAGACACTACTGTGGATACGGGGAAATAAGATACCACGTGGTACAAGAGAAGGGTTACGTAACAGTCTTTTTAAGACATGGGAAATCAGTGCACTAAGAAATCATGAGATCCACCCCTAACGGATAATGTGAAGTATATGCAATTGCAGCAAGCAGATAATGTGAGATATTATACAAAATGTGTTAACAACTATGAATTTGGTAGTAAACTAGATAAACTTTCACTAGTTAAACTCCTTAAACAAGCTTAAATCTGATGCAGGACGTCAGGCAAAAAAAAAAAAAGCAAAAAGCAGCACCAACTAGGCATACCTCAAGCACATAGGTGGATTGAGGAAGCAAATTGTAGAAAAACAGAAGATTAGAAAATTCTGAAACATTTTTAGACAACAGAGTGAAAGGTCTGACAGACAAAATCTCTGAGAAAATGGAAACTTAGAGCAGACTGGACTTGCATTAATTAATGCATACAACAGGAAAATGAGACAATAGATGGATATTATGCTAGATTATTAGAATGCTTTAAACAACAATTAAAAAAATGCATTTTTAAAAGGTTGCATTGCCTCTGTCAGTAGCTTTATTACAAAGCATATGATAGATCACTGAACAAGCAGGCTGCAAGCCTTACTTGAGTATGCTAGACGTACTGAAAGACACTTTAATAGTAAAAAGAAAAAAAAAGGCACAAGTCTTCACTGCTGAAGACGGAGCTGAAGTATTTGTATTACAGTCAGGTAAAAAGGGCATCTAGCTAGGGACTGTAAACAAAATAAGAAAGCAATGACAGACGATAAGGAGATGAGGACTGACTATATGATAGTAATAACAATCAAAAATCATCGGGAAAGGTTAATAAAGAAAAAGAAAATGTAAATGTAGTAGAGGGAATAAAGAAAGTACAAACAGATGTAGAGGATGAAAATGGAAATAAAATTTTAGATTTAGCATTGTTGAGCCTGGAGCTCTACCTAGCAAATACAAAACCAGAAGTGACACTTCTGGTGGAGGGAAGGGAAGTCAAATTCCTGTGTGACTCAGGAGCGTCACGGACTTTGATATACCCCTCCAAGTTAACAGAACATTCTGAATCACCTGATTATATATATCAGTAAAAGCAGCAAATGGACAGCTATACAGGGAACCACTCTCCCATAATATAGCAATAACTGACCCTGTTTCAGGTATGACTCAGAAAAGTAAAATTGTAGTTTCTGCAAAATATCCAGTAAACTTACTGGAAAGAGACCTTGTGCAGATATTTGGCATAGCAGTAGTTCCTACCATGCAGGGTATAAAAGCACAAAGACAAATGGATGCTTTTGTGGTGTGATCAGAGGGTGAAGCCTATTATTGGTACAGCCAGGACCTAGTTATGACTGGTCCAGGGGCAGTAACCAAAGAACTGATGAACGTAGCCATCAGTAAGGTACCCTCCCTTGACACTGATCAGCAGCACTTGTTACATTGTACTCTATACTACTGTAGCACACCAGGACCTGATAAGAAATATAAGCAAGAATTGTTCAAAAGGGAAAAAATCCTGCTGACAGATTAATATTACAAACTTTATGTTGGGATACTGAGGGAAACAGTGTAGTAAGCTGTTCATTACCTCAGGAATTCATGAGATTGTATAAGTCCAATAGACTGCCACATGTCAGCTTGACAAAAAACAAAAGTGTTAAATGGGCAGACTTAGAAAAAAAAGGTAATGCACGAACTAATGCAGCTGCAAAGCAAGCAGCCTCAGACTCAGAAACTTTATTTTTAAATGAAAAATTACAACCCTCTGAGATTTTAGATTTAGACATGTTAAAAACAATGCAGATGCTTACTACAAAAGCAGAAAAACAAAAATGGGTAAAACAAGGTGCAATTTTTAAAAATGGACTGTACATTTCCAAAGGGAAAAAACAATATTGCCGTCTAATTTATTTAGATATGCAGCTTTGTTGAGCCATGGGCAGAGCCATGTCTCAACAGGGGGGATGGTACAGTTAGTAAATAGAATATTCCAAATATATGGATACATAAATTATACAATAAAATTTTGTGCAGCTTGTCATACTTGTAACAAGCACCATGCACAAGGAGCATTTAAAAAAAACAAGCAAGGAAGTTTTCCTATACCACCATACCCATTCCACACCATTTGTATGGATTTTATAGAACTAAATAAATGTAAAGGGTTTGACTCCCTCTAAAATGTTTTTTGGGAGAGCATATTATGTGCCTCAATGGAAAGCTCTCATGCCTGCAGAGCAGGAGGCTGACAGTTCATTAGCTAATTATATAAAGAAACTGTTAATGAATAAATTTGTTTTGCAGTTTAACTCTTTTTCAGATAAAAGAACTTTCAGCTGAATAAGAACTTTGTGACTGATACACAAGGGCAAAATGGCCAAGAGTAAAGCAAACAAAAAAGCAGAGCAACCCAAGAACTATTGCATAATTATTTTGTTAACTGTGCATTTGTTGACTATAAGTGTGACAATTTTTCTCTTATTGTGGTTTTTTCCTGCACTCAACCACACAAGTGAAAGTGAAAAGATGTGATGAACTGTCTATAAACTGGCATCCAAACTTTAACACATACCTGGCCATAAAGCGTGTGTATACAGAGACTATAAACATTTCAAATTGCTGGGTTTGTACAGCTATACCAACAACATATAAAAGACTGTTAATGTCCACTGTCCCTCTGGGGATAAAATGAGACTTGGGAAAGTTTTTTTTTGATACAGAAACTGTGAGATCACAGGACAAAATAGCTTTATTTTTACCTGTCACACAAAAAGGAGTTGTATGTTCTACAAAAGTGATACCCTCTAGGTGGGCTGGAGTAATGGTAATATAACAATGTCTTATAAATGTTACATTAAAGTCAGAAGTGAGGGTACTGTTTGTAATACTAACTATGATTCATATCTGAGTTCAATAAAAACTACATTAAATGCAGTACGTGACAATCCAGTCTTAACTAAACAATTGTCTATTAAAGATAGGAAAATGTTTCATGCAGGGATAACACGTATTAGTACCAAAGTAATGATTTTATTTGTGGGAAAAAAGCATATAAATGGTTACCTGAAAATTGGTCCGGCAGTTGTTTTTTGGGTTATCTGGTTCCAGCAATAAGACATACTGCAGAATTACCTTTGGGTAAGATACGAAATGTAAGAAAAACAGCTCGAAAATCTAAAGGTCCAGTTAAGAAACCTGTAAATCCAGTTGGTAAAATCAAAGCTGGTTAAAAAGACCATAATTCAGTGAAAGACAAAAGTAAATTGACTCATATGGACTTGGGCAACAGTGTTATATCCAGGGCAGGAATACCACCAGCCTATAAAGCAGTCAAATCGATCTGGAAGCTAAGGAAGCTGTCAAGAAGCCATGAGTAATGCAACTTTTTCCACCCTAAAATTGGTAACTGATAAACTGAATGCAATAAAAACTGTTGTGCTACAAAATCAAATGGCTCCTTACTTCACCCTAGCGGCAAGAGGTGGTACACGAAGAAAAACGCTGTGCTTTTATCCCTGAGAATCGTCACGAGACAAATAATCACCTAGGGGTAATTCAGCAAGTATCAGCAATGACTAAACCAGGCCCAAACCCACTGACGGACTTTTTCCAGAATCTGTTTGGGGGTGGGGTTCCATCCTATTGAACATTTTAATTGCTATTTGTGTGGGTATACTCCTAATAGGAGCATGTGTTTACTGTGGAATTCCCTGCATGAAAAGATTGATCAAAAATTTGTTGATATATCTGTTACTGAAACTTTTTACCAAAGTGTTGAAATTGAAAGATTAATTTCAGATGATGCTTTTTCTAAAATATAAAACAAATGACTTGCTTAGCTGAAAGTCCTTAGAAAGGAAAAGGCTAAGAAATGAAATAATATTGTTTATGTTTCTAATAGAATGAAATGCATTAACAGGAGGGAGAATGTTAGAAAAATATGTGCTTAGACATATATAAACTGTTAGAAAAATATGTGCTTAGACATATATAAACTGTTAGAAAAATATGTGCTTAGACATATATAAGCTGTTAGGAAAATGTGTGCTTAGACATATATAAACTATTAGAAAAATATGTACTCAAACATATATGTAATGCAAAGTTTGAAAACAGTATAATATATAATGCATTTAATTCTATTTTACTAAAATGGCAGTAGAAATGAACTTGCATATTATTGCTTGAAGCTTAGCTGTAGTATGATTAAAACTTTGACCCTGACAGTAGCTAGCTCGGCTGGCTTATGTCTTTCAGTAATATTATCTGCAAAGTTAGAAAGTAATGAATCTGTCTGTATGTGTATCTCTTCCTTCCACCGAAAAGAATGGCCTTGTGAACACTATCAGTGATAATGTCCAGCTGGTGGACAGAGAGACAAAGAAATGTATTAAGAAGACATTCATCCATTGTATTCGAACTAATCCAAGAGCCTTGAATTAGTTACATCCTCGGAAAGACATTGTGACTGACCAGGTGCCTTACAAGGCTGTAATATTCTCATGGGAAAAAACTTTTTGAAAAAGCATTACACCAGCATTTTCTTATGGACTATAGTGATGTAAATGCCCTGTGACTGACTACGTCAGTAAGGTGGGCAAAAGCTGATCAAGAACTGTATAAAATATGTAAACTTTCTTATGGTAGTCAGTCAAAATCCTGTACATGTTATGTATGTTTTTTTGCCTCCTAATGTACATTAGATAAAATATTATTTTGAACCTCGAGCCTACTGTCTTACTGACTGTTATTTTGAAATGCCTAATGATTTTTACAGTCTAATTTTAACAATTTATTTAACAAAGATCTAGCCTATCTAACTTGCAGAACACTTATGAACATATAATAAATGTATTGGACAAAGGCCCAGCTACAGATGTGGTTTAT
This sequence comes from Protopterus annectens, assembly GCF_019279795.1. Lineage (NCBI taxonomy): Eukaryota > Metazoa > Chordata > Ceratodontiformes > Protopteridae > Protopterus > Protopterus annectens. The sequence goes on along the minus strand of NC_056725.1, from coordinate 1,203,826,988 downwards.
TTGGATCTGGCTAACCCCTTTGATTAGATTCCACATTCTGTTTTCATTGATATCCTGAGTACTACAGATATGAACTTTTTGCAAAGAAATGAGTTAAAAATTATTTGGTAGGTCAGAAAAGCAGAGTTAAGATTAAGAATAAATTTTCATACTATGTGCATTAAATGTGGTGCTCCCCCAGGGATCGGTTATTGGACTTCTGTTGTTTATATGTTAGTTCCATAACATTTGTTGATGAAACAAGTATTATCTTTACAACACTGCTCAAGGCTTATGAGTGACTATCCAACATCAAAACAAATTTGTTTGAGTAAATCCGCAGATGATTTAAAGGTTGCAAGCAAAATAACTAACACAGTAAATCATCAGTATATACAAAGTTATCTGGATAAGTTAACCACATGGTACAGCAAAAGGGTCTGAAATTTAATAATAAATGTTCATTTATGCACTTTGATGTAACTAATAATTGTTATCCATATGTTTTAGATAACTCTAGTTGCCTCTCGGTTAAAAAAAAATCAAGAATTTAGATGTAATTGTTAATTCATGTTTTTCTTTTGACTCTCATGTGAATTGTGTTGTTAGAAAATGTTATGGAATATTAAAATATATCTTTTGGACATTTACATCTAGGGTCAGGGTTGTTATGGTAAAGTTATTTTCAGTCAATATTTGCCCCGTGATAGAATATTGTGGTTCTTTTTATGTGCTGTGGATCTTACAGCTGGCTAAACCTGAACATGTCCAAAGAACATTTACCCAACATGCAGCTGGTTGTGAATGTTTATCATATGTATGTGAAAGACGTAATAGGAATTATTTAATGGGATTATCAACAGTGAAAGCATTGCAGATGAAGGGGAATCATACAGAACAAGAAGAAGAGCAATTGGTGAATGCTAAAGAGAAAATAAGAGAAGAGTTGTATAGTATGCATGAGTATAGCAAGTTTACTGTCAAGCAAGTATTTTTGATATAATCCCAGAGCACAAAAACTATTAGCACACCAAATTAGACAAAAGAAGATAGAAAGGGGTGTTGCCAAGTTAAGGGAACTTATGACTGAAAAAATAACCAGAGACCCTGAAGATGTATTAGAGATGTTTCAGAAATGTTATGAAAGTCTGTACAAAGCAGAGGAATGAGAGAATCATTTATGGATAACTTAAACATGACATGGTTAGCGGAAGATGTGTCTCAATCTGTAATAGCTGAGAGAGGATGAGATAAAATGGTGATGTATAATCTATCCACATGGAAGACTATAAGGAATAGATGGTATTCCTGTGGAAGTTTGGAAATTAGGAGGGAAAAGTGATAAATATTTGGAAGATTCTGTTTAACAACATTTAAAAGGATGGACAATAAATCCAACTTCATATAGACCATTTTCAATTTTGAACTGTGATTAGGAAGTATTTATGTTTACATTAGCTAAAATAATGGCTAAGGTATTGCCAAAATTGACAGATATGGGTCAGTGTGGCTGTTGTGGCTGTTAATTTGACAACATTAACAGAATGATGATGATTCAAAGGGAAGCAGCGTGCAAATTGATCCCATTACTGTTGGTGGGTCTCAATGCAGAGAAGGCAATTGATAAGAGCTAGTTTGGACTTTTTGATTAGGGTAATGGAAGCATTTGTTTCCTCATAGGATAATGGACTTAATTAGGAAGATATATAAAGGGTTGGAGGCAAGAATCAAGGTGGACAAGCTCCTCTCTGACAAGCTGGTTTGAACAGGGAGCCAGACAGGGGTGTCCTCCTTCTTCTTTGTTATTTGCCTTACAGCAAGTGCCATTGGCAAAGCAAATAAGCAGGTCACAAATTCAAGGTTATAACTGGTATGGTACTGAAGAAACATTAGCCTTATTTGTAGATGATATTATTTTGTACTTGCTAAATCCAGAAAATTATATTTAAGTGTTGTGGAAAAGCTTGACAAAGTTATATGTTTTTTCAGGCTAAATATAAATGAAGATAAAGCAAAGGCTACAACAGTAAACTATGTTACCTCATATTAATTGGTTTTGCAAAACCCACATTTATGGGGACATGATAAGATGAAGTATTTAGGGGCTAGATTAAAAAGGATTATGTTCTGGCAGCTAAGTATATGTGGGAAGAGACTAAAGAAGATATCATACAAAAAGTGAGAAGCTGGAAACTCTTGATAAAGGATATGGATAGTAAGGTACAATGACTTAAAATATTTTAGTCACTTTAGTATTGTATACAGGTCAGGCATATTTTTTATCAACCAGAGTAGAATGTGTGGATCATAAGTATTAAAGAAATGAAGTAATTTATTTGGGAGGAAAAGATGGAACAAATAAGTGGGATAAATTGTTTCTTCACATAGAACAAGGTGGAGAAGGGTTATCTGATTTAAAGGGATATTTTAAACTACACAGTGCAAATAGAAGACTACAAATCAAAGTTGAAAGAAATTATGTTGAAATGGGGAGGATCATGAAATAAGGAGAGAATAGGATTTTGGATGCATGCCCTTAAGGAGAACAATGACAACTAGACAGAATATTATATGTGCAAATCAGAAAATATTTTGGGAACTAAGCCAATATGAGAGGAGAGATTTTTACCAACAGGAAACTGTAAGTATGACCATATAAAATAGGCAAGAGATAAACTGAATTTATTAAAGAAAAGTAGCAAAGAAACCAAGGAACTAGGAGCAAATATCTAGGAAGGGAAGATCTTAAGAGTGGGTTGAAGTCAACCAGTATTTTGGACTGTGGGTTGGAAACTGCCTTCACAACTGGAGATTGACAACAGAGTATAAGTGTAGAGGAAATGAATAGGGGAGTGTTAAAAGAAAGACCAGCTCTTGCTGCATTTATAGCCAAATTTATGACAGACGTTGCAGTAAAAAAAGGATAATTAGTAGTGATTGTAAATAATGCATGATAACCATAGGAATTAGTCAGAAGATATTAGACAAGTTTGGGACATAAAAATGGAAATGCAATATACAAAAATGGGAGGATATATTTAAGTCTCCCAAGTATGTAACAAAATCTAGAAGGTTTACGATCATTGCATATGTATTTTATAATCCAAGTAGACTTCAGAGAATTTTTCCATATATATAGTCAGCAAATGCTGGAGATATGATGGGAAAGAGAGGGAGTACCGAGGAGCATTTTTGGAGGTAATAAAATTATATATTTTAGAAATTCCCTACATGGTATGTTGTCAGAAATGTTGGGAAAACAAATTATTTAACAAAGGAGATGATTCTTTTGAGTTGGGATATAGAAACTGAATTGCCTAGGTGCAGTAAGGCCCTAATACATTCAATGCTGTTGGCTGACAATGAAAGCAATTACAAGGAAATGGAAATTAAAAGTAAAACCAACTGGAACAGAATTGTTGAGTATTGTAAGGAAGATAAAAGAACTGGAGGTGGGATCTTTGGAAAAGGGAAGGAGTAAACTTCATAGCATTAAATGGAATATGTGGAAATAATAGGTACAGAGTAATTTTCAGGAGTAGTGATATTTAAAGGATGGCAGGACTTGAATGATCTATGTAATGTTCAATTAAATAATTGTTTAATTGTTAAGACAAGATCATTTCTGTAAAATGTGCACAAATTAAAACATGCTGTAATAATTTATTTTCTTTTTTATTATTGAATGTGTATGTGTGTCACTATACTGTGTGTGATGTCAATAAAGATGTTAAAAACAAAGAAGCATGGGTGTTTAATGTGGTTCAGGGTACAGATTTAAAATTACTCAATTAAATCATTAAAATGGTGGCTCAGGTTCATTGTGGGATACCACCTGTTTTGTAAAGGAATATTGTCAAAAGATGATTAATGATGACTTTCAAGATGGCTGCAACATATCTACAGCTTCACTTCAGTTCTCACAGTATGAAAAAAGAAAATGAGAGATAAGGGCTAGTCAATCTGACAATTGTAGTAAAATTCAGTCACAGCTAGTAAGTACACTGTCTGGATGCCAGAAAAGAAGAAACTTAAAGAGCCTGAAAGAAAATCAGTTGGAAAAAGATTTGTTAATGGAAAGGGCACATCTAGTACATGCTTCAAACCTGGCCATGAGAAATATTAGTAGGGTTGCAGTCATTCTAGCATAAATAATTGATTCTGACAAAGCTGTGACAGAAGGCGTAATTGGTGAGGGAATTATAGCCAGTTTAGTCTTTTGAGGGCAAGACAGTGGTAGCCGTGATAGGAATGACCTGTGGCCAATTTGGCAGTTTTGTTATATGTAGATTTGTTAGAAGCGAGGTCTGAATGTTGGTGAGAATTTGAGATCCATACAATTGGCTAGGAAGTCTACTGCGGTGGTGGTGCTGCGGTAGCGTTGTCGCCTCACAGTTAGACATTGCCCATTCGATTCTCAGTTAGAGCGTCTTCTGTGTGTCGACATGCGTGAATGGGCCTTCCTTCGTTGAAGGTTGTGCGTTAGGCCCGGCAAGCCAGCATGTAAAAATCTACTGCCAGTCATTAGCGGACTGGAGTTCCGCTGTGGCGACCCCTAACTGGGAAAAGCCGAAAGACACAAACAAACAATTGGCTAGGAAGTAGGTAAGTTGTGGAACATTTTGAGACAGTTTCAAGCTTTTTAAAGATATAAAATTAATGAAGATAAAATAAAGGCTATATCAGTGAACTATATACCCAGAGTTGAATTGGTTTAGCAATACCCATATTTTTGAAGACCCGATAAAATGAAGTATTTAGGAGTGTAGATTAAAAATAATTCTGTTATGGCAGCTATGTACATGTGAGAAGAGATTAAACAAAGGATAATATAAAAAATGAGAAACTGGAAGCTCTTGGTTTGGATGTGGCTAGCAAGATAAAAGCAGGAAAAATGTTTTTATCCCTTTAGTTTTATATACAGGTCAGACATACTTTATCAACCAGAGAAGTGGTGGGCAGTAATTACTAAAGTGTTAAAGGGTTTTACATGGGAAGGGAAAGGGGCAAGGGATCAAATGAAATATGTTGATCTTTACAACAGAACAAGGTGGTGTAGCATTACTTGATTTGAAGGGATATCGTACAGGTACACAGTTAAGGATCACATGCATAACACAAGCAGAAAGCTATAATTCAAAGTGGAAAGGGATGATGATGAAGCAGGAGGGAAGTTCAAGAAATAAGGAAACAGTGGGATTTTGGATGCAGATTTTAGATACCCCACCTATTTTAAATGTTTAAAACCATAAATATGGATACTTACAAGTCCAATGAATAACTCTTTCCAGAAGACAATATATAACCAAACTATGTAGGGGGCTATGCCCCCACACTCCCCAATATAGGGGGCTGTGCCCCCCAGACACCCCCTTACTTTATATACTAACTCCAGGATCGTACTACAGTGGGGAAAAGGCCATATATAACTTTCAACAAAATGAGTTTCAGTCAAATGAGTTTTCAGTGAAATGAGCTTTCAGTGAAATGAAGTAGACCCATATATATATATATATATATATATATATATATATATATATATATAGTTTCACATATATATATATATATATATATATATATATATATATATAGTTTCACTTCAGAATCTCAAATTACTGAAAACTCGAATTACATATGGTCGAGACCATATGATCGAGTTTTCAGAAACTCGAAAGTCTGAACTGAAATAAAAACAAAAAAAAAATATCCAGAGACATTGTTTCTGCAGGGGGGCAAGTCCCCCTGCACCCCCCACACCCCCCTATTTAAATATACCAACTCCGAGATGGTGCTACAGTGGGGGAAAGGGAAATCTCCCATTCCATGCTGTATTCAGAAGTGCAGAACGTGAGATTTCCTGTTTCCTCGCTATAGTTCGATCACCGAGATGGTATATTTAAGTACAGAGGGTGCAGAGGGGCTTGCCCCCTGCAGAAATGATGTCTTTGAATATTTTTTTTTCATGTCAGTTCAGACTTTCAAGTTTCTGAAAAACTTGATCATATGGTCTCAATCATATGAAGTTCGAATTTTCAGTAATTCGAGATTCTGAAGTGAAACCATATATATATATATATATATATATATATATATATATATATATATATATATATATATGTGTGTGTGTGTGTGTGTGTATACACACACACACACACACACACACACACACACACACACACATCAACTAATCCAGCACTTCAGTTATTCAAGTCATCCTCAGTTGAAGCTTTTATTACAAATACATCCAGTCGCAATTTCAACCATGAATTCTGATGAAAAGTCCATAAATAAGCAAAAAAACAAGGAAAAAAACAGCAGAAAGCTAATACACCGAGGATGACATGGGGGCAAAACTGGTCTGTTTTTTCCTGTTCACCGCCGGTGATTGCTGAGGATATGGCCTACTAAGATGGCAGCATTGCTTTCTGCTGTCTTTTTCATTATTTTTTTTGTTATTTATGGACTTTTCATCTGAATTCATGGTTGAAACGGTGATTGGATGTATTTGTAATAAAACCTTCAACTGAGGATGAATAATTTGAAGTGCTGGATTATTTGATGTTTGTCCGTTTGGATCTGTTTGCATTCATACTCTGAAGCGTGCACCATCATTGTTTGTGTTTACATCATCATCATCTTCTTTCGGCTGTTCCCATTAGGGGTCGCCACAGCGGATCACCAGTTTCCATTTCTTCCTGTCCTCTGCATCTTGCTCTGTCACACCAACCACCTGCATGTCCTCTCTTACCACATCCATAAACCTTATCTTAGGCCTTCCTCTTTTCCTGTTACCTGGTAGCTTCATCCTTAGCATCTTTTTCCCAATATACTCCGCACCCCTTCTCAGCACGTCCAAACCAACGTAATCTTGCCTCTCTGGCTTTGTCTCCAAACCTTCCAACCTGGGCTGACCCTCTAATATACTTATTCCTAATCCTGTCCATCCTCGTCACACCCAGTGCAAATCTTAACATCTTTAACTCTGCCACATCCAGCTCAAACTCCTGCCTTTTTGTCAATGCCACTGTCTCCAACCCATATAACATAGCTGGTCTCACTACCCTCTTGTAGACCTTCCCTTTCACTCTTACAGGTACTCGTCTGTCAGAAATCACTCCTGACACTCTTCTCCACCCACTCCATCCTGCCTGTACTCTCTTCTTCACCTCTCTTCCACACTCACTGTTACTCTAAACTATTGACCCCAAGTATTTAAACTCATCCACCTTCGCCACCTCTACTCCTTGCATCCTCACCATTCCTCTATCCTCTCTCTCATTCACACACATATATTCTGTCTTAGTCCTGCTGACCTTCATTCCTCTTCTCTCTAGAGCATATCTCCATCTCTCCAGGGTCTCCTCCACCTGTTCCCTACTCTCACTACAGATCACAATGTCATCTGCAAACATCATAGTCCATGGGGACTCCTGTCTGATTTCATATACACATATATACATGTTTTCTTTTCTGCATAAATTAATCTTGCCTATGTGTGTCAGTATCAATTTTAAGCAAATTTTCAGTGATTTGAGGTGGCATGGTATGCCAGATTATGCTGGATGGGCAGAAATTATGCATCATGGTTGTGCAAACTGACATGTACCTGACTCCATTTTCTCTTTTCTAAATATTGTGATCTTAAAGAATAAGTGAAGTTGTTCTTACATTCCCACAGTCTACTGGGGATTGCTGAGGACTCCTCAGTCATCCGCAGAGTACTTGTGAGTACCTGAGGCCTGTTTATGTGAATTGCTTGCCTTATGCTTTCACACATTACTGTAATTCATATAGATAAGTGTAAATGGGTCTAGTTTGCACACAAAATGTGTAAATGACCATGAATTTACACAAATAAGTTTAAGACCACCATATTAACTTGCAATTATTCAAGTTCGGTGATAAATAGTTTAGAAAACCTCAATTTTTTTTTTTAAAGTAAGCAATAAATATTAAAAAAATTCAGAAATTATTAACAAGCATTCATAATGATGTTAGATTACTGTGTTTATTTGAAGAAATATGTACTTTACTGATATGATGATTAGATTTGGATGATTTATACGAATACTTAAAAACTGTTACTTATAAATGGAAATTCATTACAGCAGCACTGATAAGACATAGTGAGGTACTCATAACAGCAATGAGAAAAATAAGTTTATCTTAGTGTCATTTAATGATTCTACACACAGTGCAGAATTTAATACTTTGCAGTGATTTATTTGTAAAGTACTGAATTTTCAAGGATGTTTTGTTGGCAAAACATGCATGGTACTTTAGTGGGGGATTTCTGAGTATCAGGCATGAATGGAAAATGACAACATGAATACAAGAAAGTGGTAGAGAAGGGATACAGGTTTGTTAACAAAGTGCTTGCCTTACTAGTATAAATGTATTCTTGATGATGTAAACATTACTTCAATACAACTTTAGTTTGCTGGATTGTGACTCTGCATGTGTATATAAATATGGGTCTCGTGTCATCTAACCTGTGGTTTTATACCCAAATGTTTGATTTATTTGTGATGAAAACAGGCCAGGCATGCTTTCATTGCTGTGCTGTTTGACTGGTGATTACATCAAATGTTTTTAGTGTAAGACTCTGGCATGGTATTTTAGGTGCAGCAATTATGAAAAACCAGGGATCAAGACAGAGAAACAACAATTTTGTTCATGAGAACCACATCCTTATGGCAGCCCTTAGGATGTATAGCAAACTCCTTGTTTGGAAAAGGAGGGTCCAAATAAACTGAGAGGGCAAAGGCCTGGAATCAAGTGGTTATGAATATAAATGCTATTGGTGGAAGGAATCGCACAATAACAGAGTGCAAGAAGAAGATCAGTGTTATGATAGAACATGCCAGAGCTAAGGCAAGATAGAAATCAGAGGTGGTGTGGACAGTGGATATTATCAACATCTGCAGCAGCAACCCACATCTGCTTGATTTAAAAACAGTAACATATATTTATATAGGGAATTCAATGCTGATATGGAATGACTACATGTAAAACATAACAATTACTATTAGCATGTGCAACTTCTACTTCTGGACATAGTGACAATGAAGGCAGTGTGCATGCTAAGTGTTCTCCACACCTCCTTACTCAGCATGCAGTAGTATATGCTACTTTTCTATTAGTAATGTATTCAGTTCAGTCTTTACAGGAAGCAAACTGTTCTGCTATACAGCTGGAGACTATCATAGGTTCATAGGTTCATACTAGGCTATCTGCCCTAGGGCATTTATAAGCCTAGCCAGAGTGTGTTTGGCTTTCGCCACCCATTTTAAATTAATTTTGCTATGCCCTTTTTCGAGGTTAGTATACTGTGCCTCTGTCTAACAGTGACACAGAAGTGATACCCGGGGTAAACCTATGATCCCCCATCCACTCATCAAGACTCCTCTTGAAGAGAGTCAATGAGGGACTCTGCCTAACCTGGACTGAGATTTTATTCCATAGTGAAGGGAGCCTCTGGGTTATGAATCTGTCCCTCCAGCATGTCCTATTTATTTCAGTGCTGAGGTTCAAGTCTCTCGAGCGCGTAGCTCGATGGGATTTGGATTTTCTGAGGTGCAGCATGTCCATTAATTCCGGGTTGGACATGGCTTTATACGTCAGGCACAGATTGCCTCTGAGAAGGCGGTATGCCACTGAGTAGAGCTGGAGTTTCTTTAACCGGGCAGCATATGGCATCTGTTTGAGCCCTTTGATCCTCTTGGTGAGGTACTTTTGGGGTCTTTCCAGTTGCTGCAGGTGTCTGGTAAGGTAAATCCCAAAAGGGGCATTGTACTTAATTTTGGGCCTGATGAGGGATGAGTAAAGAGGCACGATGACCTCCCGTGATCTAGATGTGAATCCTTTCATGATTAGGTGGGCTATATAAAATGTTTTTCTAACCACTTTGGCCACGTGGTTGTCAAATGAGAGATTGCTATCAACTTGGGTCCCCAGGTCCCTAATTACTTCTTCTGTACTTAATAATTTGTGGGCACTTTGTTTTTGCCAAAGGGGATGACTATACACTTTTTGGCGTTTAGCTTGAGGCCATGGCTCTGGCACCAGTTGTCTGTTTCTATGAGGCCCTTTTGGAGGATGCTTGTGTCGGCTGGAGAGTCGATTATAGCGCCGAGTTTGCAGTCATCTGCGAACTTGGTTAGCCACAGTCCTTCCGTGATGGCCTGTACCACCGAGAAATATATACTGAACAGGAGAGGTCCCAGGACTGAACCTTGTGGGACACCACTTGTAACTGGTTTGGAGTCTGACATGGCTCCAGCAATTCTAACCATGTGGGTTCTGTCCTTGAGCCAGTTTGCAACTCATCTAGTGACATAGGGGTTTATATTTAAGCTGGTGAGCTTATCTATAATGCTTGAGTGGGGTATTGTATCGAAGGCTTTTGCGAGGTCCAGGTAGGCTGTGTGGACCACCTTCCCCTCGTCAATGGCCTTGGTGACTGTTTCAAAGAAATTGACCAGGTTTAAGAGGCAGGATCTGCCCTTAACAAAGCCAAACTGGGTAGGATCCAGTGTCTGTAGGTCCCCAATATCTTTATTTATGAGGTCCATGATGACCCTTTCCATAGCTTTGCAGACCAAGCTAGTCAGGCTTATGGGGTGATAGTTTCCAGGATCCGTTGAGGCACCACCTTTGTGGAGAGGGACCACTGTTGCTGTACACCACTCTTTGGGTACATATCCTGTGTAAGACTGAGATTGAACAGTAGTTTTATGTTTGGGTTTAGCTCTTCTTGGAGTTCATGTAGGATGCAGCCCAGGACACTGTCTGGTCCCATTGATGCTGTGTTTTTTGCTTTGGAGAGGGCGGCTCTTACCTGAGCATCTAAGATGTCAGAGGGGCAGCACTATGCTGGGATAGATATTTGCCATTTTGGTGGGGGGGGGGTTGCGCTGAACCTGTCAGCTAGGATGTTGGCAATGTCTTGGGGTTCGGTGTATTTTTTGTCATTTTGGACTAATTCTGAGCATATCTGGGAATTCCCACCCAGGTTCCTAACATAACTAAAGAAAGCCTTGTGATTATCCTTAGTGTCCTGTGCAATTTTTCTCTCGAAGCTGGCCTTAGATGATTTTATGAGTGCCCATAGTTTTTTGCTAACACTGATAAGAGATGCCTTCCCTTTTTGGGATTTTGCTCTATCATGTAGTAGCTTCCTCCTTCTATTGTATAGTTTGTTTATGACTGGGGTCCACTAGACAGGACGTCTGCCTTTGGAGGACTGGGTCTTGGTTTTATTTGGGATTGCATGATCCATGCATTCCTGAAGGTGCTCATAGAATGCGTTTATAAAGGATTCTGCGGTCTGGGCCGTATTTTCCACAGGCCCGGGGGCTTTGAAGGATTCCACCTCAGTTTTGAGGAGTGTGAAATTTGCTTTAGAGAAGTTTTTCACTTTGGTTTTCTGGGCAAGGGGTGGGGTCGGGATGTGAATATCCAGTGAGATTAGTTTATGGTCTGATCTTACCAGTGAGGGATACACTTCTGGTCTGGAGCATAGAGTACCCATGTTGGTGATGATCAGGTCCAGTATGTTTTCCCCTCTTGTGGGAGTGGTAACAAGTTGTTCCATAGCATTTGAGTTTATAAATTCTAGGAACCTTTGAGCTAGGGTGTTGGAGCTGGAGTAATGCTCCCAGTCTATGTTTGGGTAGTTGAAGTCGCCCAATATAATGGTGTTTGGAGAGACCTTCATATTTTCCATTGTTCTCAGGAAGGCCGAGTGGGGTTCCTGGGTTTGGGAGGGTGGTCTGTAGCAGGCTATAAACTGGAAGGCAGTTTTACCCACTGTTAGTTGCACATGGATAGTCTCTGATGCTTCGTGCTGTGCCACCAACCTGGAGGTGTGGGTATCTTTGACGAATGTTGATACTCCCCCTCCTTTTCTGGTTCGGTCCAAGTTTTGGGGCTGAAAAGCATGGTATGAGGTATAACCTGGTAGTGCTGGGGTGCTCTCGGGAGCCTTGAGCCAGGTTTCTGTTACTGCACAGATATCGATGTTCTCCATGCTAAGGAGAGTTTAGAGTGCATGCATCTTGAGGTTTAGACTTCTGGCATTGAGTAGCATTACTCTTAGTTTCTTATCCCTTGTGATACCTATAGAGGTGGGTTTGTCTTTTGAGCCTTGCCTAAAGAAGGCACTATGGGGGTAGCAAGAGCCTTTGCCAATATCCGAAAGCCCAGGGGTGACAGGTGCAAGCCGTCCCTAGCGAAGCATTGTGGCCTGTCGAGCATGTCATCCCAGGCTGACAGGCATTGGATCCCCTTTGAATGACACCAATACTTAAGCCAATTGTTGAAATTGATCATCTTGTCTTCATATTATGGCATCATTCTTGGTGAGGGTAAGATGCTACTCAAGGTCAGGGTCATACTGGCCTGGGCCACATGCTCAGAGAGCTCCTCTATGTCTCTTTTCATGTAGTCCAGGGAGGAACGTCTCAGGTCATTCACACCAGCATGGACAATGACTGAGTCATATTTGTACTTGCCTTGGAGTGACCTGAGTGCTTGTGTTATGTGGCGGATCCTAGCGCCCGACAGGCAGCTCACTGTGACCTTCTCCTTGTTCAGCCTGGTGAGCGGGACGTCAGTGTGCCTGATGATAGATTCACCTATTACAAGTGTATCAGGTGTGTTGTTTAGCCTTAAGGGCTGTGACTGTTCGGCACACTGGCTTTGTGAGCTATGTGTTGCACGTGTTTTGTTTTGGGGTAGCGGTTGCTTGGGTGTCTGCTTTGGAGGTCTCTGCTGCTTAGGCAGATTTTCATTTAGAGCCTCCGAGTATGTTTTTGTGTGTTTATGTGTTTGGTTTGCTGTCGTGGTAGGTCTATGTGAGACTGGAATTGTAGTGAGTGTGGTTTCCTTCTCCTCCTGACAGGTTTCGCCAGTACTGAGTTGAGAGAGCTTAGCCTCCAGTTTGGCTATATGGTTGCATCTCTCACATGTGTTGGAATTTGTTGGGAGGAGGAGAGGGTTATCTGTGTACATGAGACAGTTGTAACATTGCCTCAAGATTCCCAGATTCACTAGCTGGACTGGAGAGGAGATTGACAACTGACCTTTGGACATGCTAGAATAGTATTGGGAATTCCTTTATAATTGAAAAAAAAAGGGCCAATTTTAGTGCTGACTTATATAATTGCTTTAGTGAGCAAGTGCCAGGTAACTTAAATGCAATGTGTTACAGGTAACTTAAATGCAAAAATGACAAACAGTAACTTTCTTTCAAGTGAAACAAGGAAATAAGTACAGTAAGCAATGCAGATGTCACTAGGGATCCACAGAAGTGCTGAAAAGCCGCGTTTTAGGTGGAATTAGCGTTTCAGGGAAATAACAAGCAAACAAGCATACAAACAAAGCTAGATTCAGCAGGCCTGGATCTAGTCTATGCTACAGCAAACAAGGTGTACCAATTCCAGTAAGAAACAGTTCAAATATGCAGGCACTATAAGCCTTTAACCAGAAATTCCCAGCTCAGAAGGGCAGAGTCCAGCCTCTCCTCCAACAAGAGTGCAGACCACGAACCGTCTTAATGTAAAATAACTGGCCTGAGCCCAAGTGCTTAAACCAAAACTAATACACTTTTAGAATAACAGACACTGAGCCCTCAATCAGCAGTTCCCAACTTAGAAGGATGTAAACTACCTGTCCTGCCACCACAGTGCAGGCCACAAACCTTCCTAATGTAAAACAACTGGTCTGAGCCCAAGTGCTTAATCCAAAAGATTTAGAATGATAGCTACATTTTAATCAAGTTACTACCAAGCAGTAATAAATACAATTGAATACTTTAAAGAATGCCTGGATTAGTGCTCAAGTTATACAAACAAAGCTAGATTCAGCAGGCCTGGATCTAGTCTATGCTACAACAAACAAGGTGTACCAATTTAGTAAGAAACAGTTCAAATATGCAGGCACTATAAGCCTCTAACCAGAAATTCCCAGCTCAGAAGGGTAGAGTCCAGCCTCTCCTCCCACAAGAGTACAGACCACGAACCTTCTTAATGTAAAATAACTGGCCTGAAGACCAAGTGCTTAAACCAGAATTAATACACTTTTAGAATAACAGACACTGAGCCCTCAATCAGCAGTTCCCAACTTAGAAGGATGTAAGCTACCTGTCCTGCCACCACAGTGCAAGCCACAAACCTTCCTAATGTAAAACAACTGGTCTGAGCCCAAGTGCTTAATCCAAAAGACTTTGAATGATAGCTACACTTTAATCAAGTTACTACCAAGCAGTAATAAATACAATTGAATACTTTAAAGAATGCCTGGATTAGTGCTCAAGTTATACAAACAAAACTAGATTCAGCAGGCCTGGATCTAGTCTATGCTACAGCAAACAAGGTGTACCAATTTAGTAAGAAGCAGTACAAATATGCAGGCACTATAAACCTTTAACCAGAAATTCCCAGCTCAGAAGGGCAGAGTCCAGCCTCTCCTCCCACAAGAGTGCAGACCACGAACCCCCTTAATGTAAAATAACTGGCCTGAAGCCCATGTGCTTAAACCAGAATTAATACACTTTTAGAATAACAAACACTGAGCCCTCAATCAGCAGTTCCCAGCTTAGAAGGATGTAAGCTACCTGTCCTGCCACTACAGTGCAGAGCACAAACCTTCTTAATGTAAAACAACTGGTCTGAAGCCCAAGTGCTTAAACTAAAAGGCTTAGAGTTAGTTACACTAAGCAGTAATAAATATGATTGAGTACTTTTAAGATGACGCAAAAGCAAAATAAAGTAGGAAGAAACACAAATATAGTAAAAGCAGATAATTTTTTTTTTTTTTTGAGTGAGCAAATGAGATGGGCCCAGGAGGAGTATCCAAGTGCCAATTTACAAGAGGGGCGGGCAGTTTCAAAGCCACCAAGATTAACACCAACACAAAAACAGGGAGAGTGGGTGGGGACCTACTGAAAAACCAGTCAACTTCTAGCTAGATATTGCTCAATGCAACACAAACAAATTACTTTAAAAAGTGCAGATAAAAGTTACTTAGCTACACTTATGCGTTTAAGTTGATATCATGCAGGTCTTAACCAGCCAAAGCTCACAGTTTAAACAGAAGATAATTCACTGTACCACTTGTATAAGACAGAAACTGAATAACAATGAAGGAAACTACTACCCCACCTATCACTGGCTATGCAGGTATTTAACAAGCCTTAACTGAAAATAGCACATGCACTACTGAAAAACAGTCAACTTCTAGCTAGATATTGCTCAATGCAACACAAACAAATTACTTTAAAAAGTGCAGATAAAAGTTACTTAGCTACACTTATGCGTTTAAGTTGATATCATGCAGGTCTTAACCTGCCAAAGCTCACAGTTTAAACAG
The DNA here is from genome assembly GCF_019279795.1 of Protopterus annectens. NCBI lineage: Eukaryota > Metazoa > Chordata > Ceratodontiformes > Protopteridae > Protopterus > Protopterus annectens. The sequence goes on along the minus strand of NC_056725.1, from coordinate 1,203,811,637 downwards.
AAGATAATTCACTGTACCACTTGTATAAGACAGAAACTGAATAACAATGAAGGAAACTACTACCCCCACCTATCACTGGCTATGCAGGTTTTTAACAAGCCTTAACTGAAAATACCACATGCACTACTGAAAAACCAGTCAACTTCTAGCTAGATATTGCTCAATGCAACACAAACAAATTACTTTAAAAAGTGCAGATAAAAGTTACTTAGCTACACTTATGCGTTTAAGTTGATATCATGCAGGTCTTAACCGGCCAAAGCTCACAGTTTAAACAGAAGATAATTCACTGTACCACTTGTATAAGACAGAAACTGAATAACAATGAAGGAAACTACTACCCCAACCTATCACTGGCTATGCAGGTTTTTAACAAGCCTTAACTGAAAATATCACATGCACTACTGAAAAACCAGTCAACTTCTAGCTAGATATTGCTCAATGCAACACAAACAAATTACTTTAAAAAGTGCAGATAAAAGTTACTTAGCTACACTTATGCGTTTAAGTTGATATCATGCAGGTCTTAACCGCCAAAGCTCACAGTTTAAACAGAAGATAATTCACTGTACCACTTGTATAAGACAGAAACTGAATAACAATGAAGGAAACTACTACCCCACCTATCACTGGCTATGCAGGTTTTAACAAGCCTTAACTGAAAATACCACATGCACTACTGAAAAACCAGTCAACTTCTAGCTAGATATTGCTCAATGCAACACAAACAAATTACTTTAAAAAGTGCAGATAAAAGTTACTTAGCTACACTTATGCATTTAAGTTGATATCATGCAGGTCTTAACTGGCCAAAGCTCACAGTTTAAACAGAAGATAATTCACTGTACCACTTGTATAAGACAGAAACTGAATAACAATGAAGGAAACTACTACCCCCACCTATCACTGGCTATGCAGTTTTTAACAAGCCTTAACTGAAAATACCACATACACTACTGAAAAACCAGTCAACTTCTAGCTAGATATTGCTCAATGCAACACAAACAAATTACTTTAAAAAGTGCAGATAAAAGTTACTTAGCTACACTTATGCGTTTAAGTTGATATCATGCAGGTCTTAACCTGCCAAAGCCCACAGTTTAAACAGATGATAATTCACTGTACCGCTTGTATAAGACAGAAACTGAATAACAATGAAGGAAACTACTACCCCCACCTATCACTGGCTATGCAGGTTTTTAACAAGCCTTAATTGAAAATACCACATGCACTACTGAAAAACCAGTCAACTTCTAGCTAGATATTGCTCAATGCAACACAAACAAATTACTTTAAAAAGTGCAGATAAAAGTTACTTAGCTACACTTATGCATTTAAGTTGATATCATGCAGGTCTTAACTGGCCAAAGCTCACAGTTTAAACAGAAGATAATTCACTGTACCACTTGTATAAGACAGAAACTGAATAACAATGAAGGAAACTACTACCCCCACCTATCACTGGCTATGCAGTTTTTAACAAGCCTTAACTGAAAATACCACATACACTACTGAAAAACCAGTCAACTTCTAGCTAGATATTGCTCAATGCAACACAAACAAATTACTTTAAAAAGTGCAATTAAAAGTTACTTAGCTACACTTATGCATTTAAGTTGATATAATGCAGGTCTTAACCGGCCAAAGCTCACAGTTTAAACAGAAGATAATTCACTGTACCACTTGTATAAGACAGAAACTGAATAACAATGAAGGAAACTACTACCCCACCTATCACTGTCTATGCAGGTATTTAACAAGCCTTAACTGAAAATAGCACATGCACTACTGAAAAACCAGTCAACTTCTAGCTAGATATTGCTCAATGCAACACAAACAAATTACTTTAAAAAGTGCAGATAAAAGTTACTTAGCTACACTTATGCGTTTAAGTTGATATCATGCAGGTCTTAACCGGCCAAAGCTCACAGTTTAAACAGAAGATAATTTACTGTACCACTTGTATAAGACAGAAACTGAATAACAATGAAGGAAACTACTACCCCCACCTATCACTGGCTATGCAGGTTTTTAACAAGCCTTAACTGAAAATACCACATGCACTACTAAAAAAACAGTCAACTTCTAGCTAGATATTGCTCAATGCAACACAAACAAATTACTTTAAAAAGTGCGGATAAAAGTTACTTAGCTACAGTTATGCGTTTAAGTTGATATCATGCAGGTCTTAACTGGCCAAAGCTCACAGTTTGAACAGAAGATAATTCACTGTACCACTTGTATAAGACAGAAACTGAATAGTAGAAGAATGGTTATTGGTAATGATATTGATAATATTGTTGTATTTATGAGGCAGCCTGTGGAAAGTGGCACAGAGTCTCCAAGTTTAATGGCAGGATCTCACACCCCACAACATGTTAGTAAACCTGCAGGAAGTGACACTGAATCACAAAGTCAAGCACATGCTGACATTGCACTTAAGCTTGTACAGGGAGAAAATCCATGCATCTCTACACCTATATCTCCAAACCTAGATGAACACTTTTAGGATGATGGCAGAAAATCAGAGGTAACAGTATCCATACTGACACCTTTACAAAGGGTGCCATACTTAGGAATTTGTCACAGCTACCCCAGGAAACATAAATTATTGGCTGTCCAGCAGCAAATATACAGAGACAATTTTATTTATTTATTTATTTATTTAAACTTTGTTAAAACTTAACATTTTTACATAAAATGTAACTATTTAATATTGTTAGGACTCAAAGCACTGCCACGGAAAGTCAGCTAGAAATAGTCAGAGTCATCCAGAGTATGTGTGAGGATTTCCAGAACTACATGGAAATGGCAAAGAGTACAGATAATACCATGATCACATGATGTGTTGTACGGTGGCACACCAAGCATCAGTACCTGCCTCTGTTTGTACACTAGTTAAGCATATCAGACTCAAGTAGGAGAAAGTTTTGGAAAGGGAAGTGGACCGGGTACTGTCCAGATATGTGGGTGTAGATCATATGACACTACAAGTGCTTCTCAAGTAATTAGTGGAAATAGTAGGGGGGTGACCACGGACAATAGATTTCATGCAGGCCACATCAGTGCTCATTTACACCTAGCAGATCTTCTCATTTGAGTTCCTGGTCCTACAGCACTGTCAGATCAGTGTCTGTAGAATCACCTGCATCAAGTGGGTCACAACATAAGACACACACTTACCATCCATTTCTCATGACAGCCCCTCTTCAAAATCAGTTGCACCATCACCTACCCTATTTTTGGGAGATATCATGTATGACACATTTGGTCTTGAAACAGTCTAAACACGAGGAATGTGCCAAACCTCAGCCAATAACAAAAACATCCAGGCACAGATGAAGGGATGAAAGGTCCTGAAAACTCCTTTTATTATCAAAGTAAACACACATAAACACAACCAAAATCTGTACGTTTTCATCTCTTTAACACAAAAGACTTCATCAGATGAATGCAAAGGCTTTTTGCCATCTCCTTTTATATTACAACATTAATTGCTAATCAATAAATCACCCAATTAACTGTTCACAAAACCTCACATTGTAAAATGCATTAAAATACATCAAAATAACACAGCCATATCAGGTAATGTACACTTCTCAACATGTAAAAACATATAAAAACTATATATCAACAAGTAATATTTCTTGATTAAAAACATTTTTCATTTATTACATAAAAAATACTTATTACAATAAAAAATATATATTTATGCTCATATGGTGCCATCTAGTGAAGAGATGAATAATTGTGTGTAACCCCATAATAAATCACTTAAAATACACCCCTACTAAGAATCTACAAATTACCATCAAATGGTGGAAGCAAACACTCTTCCATTATTAACTAACCCATAGTCTCATTACAGCTTGGCCGCTTTAAGCTTTAAGACTGGGGCTAGGAAAAATTATCATTGAGCCCTGGGGGCCTAGCCTACATCACTATCTGCCAGTAGGCTTCCTGTATTCCAGTTTAATTTCCCATGCCCCCCCCCCACGTCCTTAGGTATAACTTCTATTACAAAAAAATACAAACTTAGCTTTTTGATGTTAAAAACCCCAATGAACGAAATGCCCTATATAAACATACTTTAATTTGTAAAAAAAACCCAATCGTAAGGCTTAGGGCGGTCAAGCTGTAATGAGACTATGGGTTAGTTTATAATGAAAGAGCCTTTGCTTCCTCCATTTGATGGTAATTTGTAGATTCTTAGTAGGGGTGTATTTTAAGTGATTTATTATGGGGTTACACACAATTATTCATCTTTTCACTAAATGGCGCCATATGCGCATAGATATATATTTTATTTATTTATTTATTTGTCTGTTTGTTTGTTTTATTTTTATTTTACATTTGTTGACCAGGAGTGTCTGACTGAGCTAAATATCTTTTTCAGCAGAAGCCTGGGGAGAAAAGCTCCAAGTGATACAAACAATTTACAATTCCAATCTAGTTTAGGAAAACATGCAGTAGTACATAATGTTTGAAAGTCAAAGGTCAAAAGGAAAAAGACAGCAGTACTGTGTTACAATTGTCGTTGTTGTTGTTGTGTCTTTCAGCTTTTCCCGGTCAGGGGTCGCCACAGCGGAACTCCAGTCCACTAATGATTGGCAGTAGAGTTTTACGTGCTGGCTTGCCCCGGGCCTAACGCACAACCTTCAACGAAGGAACGCCCATTCACGCATGTCGATATAAATTTATAAGTAGTTCCATGAAAGCTTAGGTAGTTTGATAAATTAGTCTATTAATTATGTAATGCATGAACTGTGCCAGTATCTTAGAAGGAATTTACAGATAAAGGAATGGGAAAGAAAGTGAAGAGATAGGTAGGTGAAAAGGGGGGGTAGATTAAAAATGATAGAGGATGATTATGAGAGGGTTAAGTAGAGAAAGAAGAGAAAGACAGTTAGTTTGTATGATAGATGTATTCGGTGGAGGCTGGGAACAGTGGCAGGTCCAGTGTCTTTTAAAGTACTCTTTTGTGGCTGATTTAAATTGTTTAATATGTGTAAGAGATCTGACTTCAAGTGGGAGTTTATTCCAGGCTATAGAGGGGTGGTAGCTATATATGTTACACTCAGATTTAGACTTGGGTTTACAGATAAGTAATAGATCTTGGATTGACCTCCTGAGATGCCTTGTAGGGGAATAGTGGGAGATGAGGGAGTTTAGAGCTGGGCAGTACACTGAATGGTAAGGAATGGAGTGAATGGTTTGGAGCTAGGACAGAAGAAGCTGGTGAGGTAGCTTGAGGCAATTTAAGTGTTTTATGGAAAGACAGTGGTGGGATTTATAGGTTTGGTGGGCTGCAAATCTCGCTATCTTGTGATAAGTTGATTCAAGCTTTGCAAGTAGAGCAGAGTTACGATTTGTAATATTTAGGAGCAATATGTTAGGAAAGGCAGAAGATAGGCATGTGTGAGAGTAATCGTAGCTTCAGTGGTGAGAAATTGTGTATTTCTATACAGAAGTCCTAGTTTCTGATGTTTTTTTCTGATACAATTATTTATGTGAAGGTCAAGTTTTAGCTGATCATCGATGGTAACGCCAAGGAGTTTTGTGTTGGTGTCGACTTCAATAGGGGGTATTGTTAAGGGACATTATGGAGAAGAAAGATTTGTTGTGATTAACTGTTTTGGGGAGAAAGAGTAACAGTTTTCTATTTTGGGGTTGAGGATGAGCTGATTATTAGAGAGCCATGTCTCGACTGCATTGAAGGATGACTGGGAGGATGTTAGAAGTTCAAAGGGAGAGTTGGCAATGGTGATGACTGCAGAGTCATCAGCATATTGGACTTGGAAGACTGTGGGCAAGAAGAATAGAGTAAGTTGGTGAAGATATTAAAAAGTAGTGGTCCAAGAATGGATCCTTGGGGAACATCCATTCTTACAGGAAGGGGTGGATAGAGCAGAGTGCCATCTCACTGATTGAAGTCTAATTTTTTATTATAATAAGTATTTTTTATATAATAAATAAAAAATGTAATCAAGGAATATTACCTGTTGATAGGCAGTTTTTCTATGTTTTTACATGTTGAAAAGTATATGTTACCTGATATGGATGTGTTATTTTGATGTATTTTAATGCATTTTACAATGTGAGGTTTTGTGAACAGTTAATTGGGTGATTTATTGATTGTTTAGCAACTAATGTTGTAATATAAAAGGAGATGGGAATGAGATTTTATGTTAATCTGATGAAGTCTTTTGTGTTAAGAGATGAAAATGCATAGATTTTGGTTGCATTTATGCGTGTTTACTTTGATAATAAAAGGAACTTTCAGGACCTTTTAGCCCTTCATTTGTCCCTGGACATTTGATCTTGACCTACGGTGATTCAAGTGTTGCATTTACATTACTTACAATTTGATGTGCAAAAAGATATGCTAGTGTTTAACTCAAAGGGAAATAAGTTATGAAATAAACAAAAAAAAAAAGAATATGTGAGTGTAGGGTGTAACTCTCTTTTAAGACACCATTTAACTGCATGAGTTTAACTCTCAACATGAATGTGAATAACCCAACTAACTATTTTTTGTTAATTTTCTCCTGACTATAACCAGGTGTATCTCATGTCTGCCTATGTATTCTTTGGTAATACTACTTATGTACTCTTGTTTTACTTGTATTATTGTATCTGATAACTTGGAGCTTATCTCCCCGGGCATCCACTGAAAATGGACATGGCTCCAGTTGGACTATCCCGGTCAATAAATGTAAAATAAAAATAAAATAAAATAAATAAATATTTCATTCCTGTAATAGCATTGCTTAAAACTTCATAGAAATGTGGAAGGAAACCTATATATCATAACATAATACTACAGTAATTTACACCATTAATAATGCTGTAGGCATTAACATTTTTGCAACTGCCAATTACCTAACACATAAAATTATTAATACACACTACTGAGAGAAACACTCATAAAGAATTAAGAAATATTAAATGGGTACCCTGCCATGTAAACCACCACTCCTGTCACCTCAACTTCACCACTGCACAAATTATATTTTTTATCTCTGAGGATACAAATTATAGTTTATAACAAAATGAAATAATCTGGTGAGTAGTACATTAACAGAGTACAGTAAGTCAGTTCAAATATGTCATAGTTAAAGCTGAGTAAATGTGTAATGAGCGATATAAAAAAACAATGTGATACATTTTTATATAATTGCTAGATATGCACTCACAGTATATACTGAAATAAGACTTCATTAAAGTGAACCACTGCAGAAGATTCACAGTGTACATTCTTCCTTATACCACCTCTGCTTATTTTCCTGAGAAAGACAGAAATATAATTATTTATTATACATATATATATGAACTGATATCAGTGAGCAGTCACATATAACTTATATAAACATTTATACCAATAAATATACTTTAAAAGAAAACATTATTTTAAGATAAGAGGGAATGTCTGATGAATGGGGACAGTAGACCATGTGCCACACGGCATAGCCCACACATATCACTGCATTCATTAATTATACTCTATGTGTTTTTTACAAGAAAAGAAACACTAACCTGAATATCGAGGTCCATAGCTCTGGACTCGATGCTGCCTCTTTACTTGTGTAGCCATATGCCATGCAACAGCGTGCCACATAGGGTCCCTTGCTACTGCTGCAGGCTGGTCATCATTAGTCATAGTGGGACTGGAACTGGGAGCTGCAGCGACAGCATAGATCAATTCACCACCAGACAAGTGCATGATCATGTTATGCAGAATTTATCATGCAGTAAACAATCTGCATGCAGTAGCTGGGTCTTACTGAAGGGTCCCCCAGTCTCATCCAGGCATCTGAGTCTGGACTTCAACATTCCAAAGACCCTCTGAATGACATTGCAGGTCTGGAACAGGGCTGTGTTAAAACTATCTACACTTGGATTTCTTACTGATGCCATGAGTCACGTGTCTCGTGGATATCCAGCAACACCTGAAAAAAAATCAGAGACAAAACAAAAGAAAAAGTGGCTTAGTATTCAGATATACATTTTACCATGCATAGCTACTTAAATAAATAAATAAAAAGAAAAAAATATTTTTCCACTTAGCAACAAGATGGTCACTGGACACCCTACCAAGCTAGAAGATGTGATAGAGTGAGCTAGTTTGCCAGATACAAGAATCATGTGCAGTACCAGGATGGTGGCAGAGACATCAGTGCTGCACCCCCATGCATCACACACTATTATTTTATTATTTTATTATTTTACATTTGTTGACCGGGCTAGTCCAGCTGGATCAATGTCCATTTTCAGTGGAGGCCCGGGGAGAAAAGCTCCACAGATTAAAGCATGGTTATAGAAATACATGTAAAATAAACACTTATGATACAGGCAATGAGCAAAAATACAAAGATATTAGTTCAGGTCAGGTAATGCAAATCTAACAAAAAACAAATAATACCAACTATGTAATACCAATTATGTAATTAAAACAAATTTTTTTTTTTTTTTTTTTTTTTTTTTTGACAACAGTAGTAACAATAGAATCATAAAGTTATTTGTGATTAGAGAGAAAGATTGCAGTGTTGAATAAATACATAAGATAGTAGAAAGATGAAAGTAGGTTAGTCAGGATTGGTACAAGAGCAGAGCCAGAAATTGTTCAGATGTGAAAGAAGTTGTTTCTTAAAGAGAGGAAAAGTGGCTAGAGAGGAGATATGTAAGGGAAGGCTATTCCATATTCTGCCAACTGAGTTGGAGAAAAGGCAGTTCCCTGCAGAGTTTGTAATTCTAGTAGTGTTAACTTGTAGCTTTTGGGAGGAGCGTAGTTGTTTCAAGTTATTATAGGGAGTCAAGAGGTTGCTAAGAGCTGGTGGTTTTGAGGGTTGATATAAAATTTTATGTGCTATTAAGAGTTGTTGATAGATAATCTTGTTAGGAAGTTCCAGCCAATGTAGTTGTTTTAAGTTTAGGCAGTGGTGAGTTCTATATTGAGATGCAGTGGCAAATCGAGCTATGTTGTGGTAAGATGTAGTCAGTTTCCTAATCCTGGAAAACTACCTGTCAACTGATGGAATGGTAGCCCTTTCTATTGCAGTAATACTCAGCACATGGACCAGATGGTGCCCTAATTGCAAAACGGATGCAATCTATCACAGCAAATACCTCATGGAAGTGTGCCACTCCATAAAGGCACTCATAGTCCATACTCAGTCCTGAAGTGCACCGGGAAATAGATGTACTGATCCACATGTGCCAAGAATACATCCAGGAACCACTGAAGTATTCTTGAGGCAGAAGCATAGGAGATACCCAGTGTGTCTTCAGTCTGTCTCTGGAAGGTTCCCATAGCAAGTATAGTGAAAGCTATACATACCTTAGTATTCACAGGGAAAGGAAGGCAATGCCTCCCCCAGTGCCCCTGTGGTATACATACATACAAACTATGACCCTTACAATATCTCTATCCACTCTAAATATATCACATATCTCCTGATTAGCAAAATTATAGTGAGTTATTCTCTGTCTATATCTCCACCTTCTTGGTTGATGAGCACAACAGGGTGCAGGAGGTTTTAGTTCAGCCAAGACAAGCAGCTCACACTGGGAAATAGCAAGGCTAGCATCAAGTGACCGCATCACGACCAGTTGCAAAGCACCTCAGAAAGGCATGATTGCAACTTTTGTAATGCATCTGTGGATGATACGGAAACATGTCAGATTCTGACTAAGAATTGCAAATAGGCTGGAGATGGACTTATTGGCATGCACTTTTTGACATAATTTCTCATTTGCATCTTATTAAAACTTCATTTGCTTAAGTACATTTGTGGCCATTGCAAGTTACCATAAATGTCATCTATGAATCTTGCATTTGCTGTGGAAAAGTGTAAACAGTATGGATAACATAATGGTTACGAATATCACCTTTAGTTTAAAGTGATGGAACATATACAGTGTATTGGGTATGCAGGATGATATACCAACAAAGATGTCATTTATTAGTTAATATATAGGAGGTATAAATTAGGGGCTAAGAATGACTGAGGGATGTGGAAAACTGACAAATGACTTAATTATCAAAGGATATCACTATAGGCATAGCATTACCTGTGTGTGTAAGGCTGTGTGAGTGTATGTGGGATAGATGATAAGTTATAAACTAATGAGACTGCACTCCAGTAAAGAAAATGTTACATATGCAAAGTCTGAGTTGAGTTATTTATACAAAATTTATTGAAGCTTTTTAGAAAGTTAGATGGACGTGTTCCCATGAATACATTAGGCATGTTAGGGTTGACTTTAAAGGGTTTGTTTGGAGACAAGGAGGTACCCATGTCAGTTGGCTTGTTAGCGAACAATTATTATGACAAAAAAGATTTATTAGCCAAGACAAGTAAAATTGGATGTTTACCCTGTTTATTAAAAAGTACATGTATTAGCTCTGAGTTTATAGGAGGTAATAGATCAGACAGTAATGGTTAGGTACTAGATGTATTGACAGCAGCATTTAATCAGTTGCATTCGTATGACAGCATTAAGTTGGGTAAGTGAAAAAGTTTTGTGAGTTAGTGGGGCAAAGCTATAGATTTAATACACTGGGCAAGTTGTAAATTTTTTATTGTTTTTATCCTTAGTGGTTAAAGAAGAGTATAAATATGTTTCTATCATTCATATTGTAAGGTTTATATATTGTCAGTACTTGATGATGACAGTTTATGGCAGATACTGTTGAACGAGACGTGTATACCTACCAGGGTTGGAGGTACTTTTAATGATATAGTCTTGTATGTAATTAAGAGGATAGTGCACCTGTCATTTATTTAAGTCCTGGTAATGTATAGCCTTTGACTATGTTGTCGGAATGGATTGTATATGCATGTAATTTTTATGATGTTAAAAAATGCAATAAATAGGTGTTTATTTAAAAAATGATACAATTTGAAAGGAAAGACTCCTGAACACTGTGTGACTAGATCAAATTATTACATATTATAATCCTGCCAGACTTTTCACTGTACAAATGTATATTGTCAAAGCTTAAAACATTTTTTAGGCCTGTATACTGAAGGGCTGCCTATCTTTGTGCTGGACCTCCCTTCCTATATTAGCCGACAGCCTACCACAAACCTCTTTTAAACAAATATACTCTTGCAAATCAGTGTAACCATGATTGTATAGCATTCAGCAATCTGAGCTGTATTCCTTTTAAACAGCAAGCAATGCCTTTGCTTATATCATCTGTACAACAGTTATTATTCCTGGTTCATTGTCCTTCACTTGAAATCACCACACTGTATCTCATAAAATTTCCAAGCAAATGAAGCCGCTATCATTATCAGCAAAAAAAAAGCTAATCCCTCTTAGGGGCAAAGGGCCTTCTCTTCACCAGCTCCCATGAAATCAAGTAGCTTCACTATCAAATTAAGAATTGTATTTGGTTAGCTCTCTTTCAAGTACCTGTTGTACATTTATATAAGTCCATAGGTAAGTACTATGCTAGTTATCTTTGCAGGGCATTTTAAGCCTAGCTAATTTCTTTTTAAAATTGAGAATTAAACCCTGTACCTTGTGTCTGTGAGGTCAACATCTTAACTATTATGCCAACCATCCTCCCTCCCATAACCAAGCAAACATATCTTACAGTCATTTACCTTATCTACCTTATAGGGGTCCAGATGGAGAAATGATAAAATCAGCAATCAAAGGAGAGCAGTATTCCTGGAACTGCATTCATTCTCATGTCTTGGTGAGTACCTTCACAAGGTAGACCCAGTTTTCACAAAATCTCACCAAGACAACACTGATATATTGACTGTATTTTATATAGCATATATCATGGGCAGAAGTAGGTTACAAAAATAAAAAATACAACTGGATGCACAAGCCCCAGAATAAAAAAGTGGCCAATCCTGGTAGGTACACTGGTGCCAGGATTGGAAAAAAAATGACAGTGTAGAATCCTCAAAACATGGAAACATTCCTACAATGGGGTTAGGCCAGGCTCAAGGGGAGGATCCCCCCCCCCATTGTAGAAGGAAATAGTAGTTCCCAAAAAGCATAAAAACTGACAGACCAAAACAGAGCCATAAAGATGATACAGTGGACTACTGAATATAAGAAAGAAATTATGTATTGTTACTTTTATGCAAGAATTCCAGAATTTCCGGATAGAATATATTCAAAAAGATTAAGAGGGAAAATAGGGGAAAAAATATTTGCAGAAGAAGAACTGCCAAAAACTTCAAATGCAAATTTGTGTTCATTAATACAACAGATTTATGAAAATCATTATATAGACCAAGAAACCTTGGGCCATTTATTAAAGAAGCAGCTGACGAAATGCAAAAAAATAAACAAGAAAAAATAGAGATTTTTTAATGGTATATAAAAAAGAAACATGGACATGGGAAAGGAAGAGAGATCTGATATGGTACAATATTTATGCAAAGGAGAAAGCCAAACTAATAAATACAAACAAAGCAGCTCCAAAGATATTTGAAAAGAAATACAGGCAAAGGTACCATGATATGGAAAATTTCACAATACAAAAAATAAGATCACAAAGGGGGAATGTAGAATGGAAGACTAGTAAACTAGAAGTTAAACAAGTAGAAGCTGAAGTTATGGAATACCTGTGAAGTGATGGATTTAGTGTAGAAAGTCTAATACAGGTCATGTCACAGTATGATGGAACACTGAGTCCCCAAAATAAGGAAAAACAGGTGGAGCTGGAGATATCTGAAGAAGAAATATGGGCATGGGAAAGAAAAAGAGATTTAATATGGTACAATATTCATACAAAGGAGAAAGCAAAACTAATCAATATAAAAAAGCAGCACCAAATATATTTGAAGAGAAATACAGGCAAAGGCATCGAGATATGGAAAATGTTACAATAGAAAAAAAAGGGAAAACAAAGGGTGAAAGTAGAAGAGAGGATTAGTAATGGAGAAGTTAAATAAATAGAAACTAAAATCATGGATTACCTGCAAAGTGAAGGAGCTAGTGTAGAAAACCTAACTCTGATACCATCACACCATGATAGAACAATGAGTCCCCAAATTAAGGAAAAACTGGTGGGACTGGAAGCATCTGATCAGTTGTCACATGAAGGCACTCTGGAGCCTTCATTATAAAACAGTTAAAAAGTTCAGTTGGAGTTGCACAGCAAGGGAAGGAACAGGAAACAGTAGCAATTCTGACACATTCAATGTTGTAGAGTGATAAGCCAGTGAGTTCCCATATGAAAGAGCAACAGATGATTCAAGATGCAGTTGAAAAGAAAGTGCTACAGGAAGATGTTCTGGAACTTTCTGTAGAATGCCTGCAGGAAACGGAGAATAAAGAATGTGTCCTCAGTTTCAAAGAAAATGATCTAAGGAAAGAGTTGTTTGATTTAATAGAGATGGATAGACATATTAAGATCAATGAAAGAAATATATTACAGAAAGCCAATAAGACCCAAGATGTTAGTCTGATAAAACAAATGAACACAGTAATTAAGACTATTAACAGAAATGTATGTGACATAGAAGTAAATAGGATATATCACTATGCACTTAAATTAATAACAGATAAAGACGTACCACAAAAATGCAAGGCAATAAGGCAAAGAAAGGGAAGAAATCAAATGTTGTTAAGGAAGTATCAAATAGAGAAAATTAGAAAGCAATTAAGACAAGAAGTGTCACTGTTAGAAGAGTATAAAAGAGGAAACAGATCAACAAAAATACTTAGAAAGATAGCCATGATAAAAGCAACACACAGTTTTAGAATATACCAGGATCTATTGTACACTATTGCATATAATAAACTAAAGATACCAGCAAAGGCAGAAAATTAAAATATATGCAAATAACTTTAAAGGAAAGTACAAAATAAGCAATCCATTGATGATTCAAAGAAGTTTTATAAAATTTGGGAAATAAAGCAAAAGGAATAAAAGTACCACCATAAAAGGAGAAATAGAAACATTTTGGAGAAATGTCTAGGAAGATCCTGTGGAGCATAATAAAGATACTGAATGGATAGAAGAAGTAAAAGAAGGAATAAGAAGTTCAAATGCATAGGATATGAAATTGGATAGAGTAATGGCCAGAGAGATTGAAACAAAATGAACAAAAGCTCCTAACTGGAAAACTCCAGGCCTAGATTCAGTACTTAACATTTGGCTAAAAGTATTAACTTCTTTACACAGAGATTTACCCCTGAGTAAGAACTAGTTATATGCATACCCCAAACAGACATCAACCTGATTAATGAAAGGAAAAATTATTCTTCTTCTTAAGAGTGAACCTGCAAGCTATTCCAGAAACTATAGACCAATAAGTTGCCTTCTGACAATGTATAAACTATACACTGGAAATGATGCTGACTGAGTATATAATCATTTAGAAGAAAACTCAGTAATGGCAATAGAACAAAATGGTAGCAAAAGAAAGTCATATGGAACTAAAAATCATTTGTTGATAACAAAGGTAATAATGGAGAATTGTAAAAAAAAGGGAAAAAATCTAAGTATGGCACAGATAGATTACAGAAAAGCATTTGTCAGCATCCCACATTCAAGGATAAAGGAGTGAGCGTTTACAGATTATAAGATACACCCTACATTGATCAGTTAAATTATAGTCACCATGAAACAGTGGCAAACTACTCTGCAGCTAAGCTATGATAAAGAGCAAATTATTATCCTAGGGATATAAATTCAAAGGAGGATATTCCAGGGTGACTCTTTAATACTGTTGCTCTTTTATTTTGCCCTTAACCCGTTAAGCTGTCTACATAACCGATTAGGTCATGGTTACAATTTGGCTCCCAGAAAACAACAAACTGTAAAGACTTCTCATATTCTTTTTTGTGGACTATTTAAAACTGTATAGTTCATTAGATGAGGCGATGATAGGAAAAACTGGAAGTGGTCAAAAATTTCTCAGATGATATAAAAAGTCATTTGGTCTTGATAAATGTGTAAAAGTAACATTTAAAGTAGGAAAGCTGTGGCACAAAGAAAATATCAGTCTGTGATAGAAATGTGATATAAAGGAACTTGAGCAGGACAGAGTATCTAAATATTTGGCAATTGATGAAGAATTGACAATAAAACATGAAAAAGTCCAAACAAAATTCAGTAAGGAATATTTTAGAAGACTAAAATTAATACTGAAAACAGCCTTGACATCTAGGAACAAAGTCCAAGCTACAAACCAATTTACTGTTCCTGTTCTAACTTACAGTTTTGGGGTGATTGACAAAAAAATGTATTTTGGATCAGTTGGACAGGAAAACAAGAAACATGCTTCACTCTTATCAAATGATATATGAAAACCAGTGCATACCAAGATTATATATTCCTCATTCTGAAGGAGGCATGGGCTTCCTTAAAATTGATTACATGTATACATCTGCAGTTGTATGACTACATATGTATCTGTAAACCTCACCAGATCCAAACATAGTGAAAGTTTTGAAACATGAAGAGAACAAGTCTAAGATGACTTCCTTGCTTAGGTTAGCAGAAGAATATCTGTGTCAAGCTGGAATAGAAACCAAACCAGAAGTAGATAAAAATCAGGCAGCCACTGACTGTGCCAAAAAATAAAAGAAAGAGTATAAGGAGAAGGATCAGATGAAATGGCAAGAAATGTGGAAAAAGAATAATATAGTTGCAAGTAGAGTAAACTCCTGGAACAACCTTATGTTCATCAGGATCTGGCACAGGAATAGTTAAAGAGAGGTAAAGTTAAACCAAAAGATGAAAGGTTAATATTGGCAGCCCAGGAGAGTGGACTATTTACATGTTGGTTTACAAAGTCCATTGAGCATATGGGAGAATTAGACAAATGCAGGTTCTGCAAAACCAAACTAGAAACAATCACACATCTTGTTGCTGTGTGTGATATACTAACGCCAGAGCCTGTATACCAAAAGGCATAATAAGGTGGGAGGTTGGTGTAATGGTTAGGGTGCTTACCTTAGAAATACAAGCTGCAGGGTTTGATTCTCACATGGGGGTAATTGGCTAGACTTAAAATGACCTAGTACTAATCTATGAATCTACTAATCTATGAATTTATGTGGAAAGACTGTTGCATTGGGGATTACGCAAACATTACAATAATGAAGTACCTGAGAAGCATGGAAACATGACCCACAAAGCATTATAGAAAATTATGAAGTTTATTTCACATGGGACCACCCATTACCAAAAATTCAAAAATAGATATGCGGAAACCGGATAGGGTAGTCCATGAAAAGAAGACAAAGATAGCATTGATCATTGAAATTGCTACACCCAGTGATTTTTAGTGTATTTTGTACAGAGAGACACAAAGTCATAAAATACCAGGATTTGCAGGTAGAAATGAGGGCAATGCGGAAGAAGGATACCCAGGTGGTTCCAATAGTAGTAGGCGAATGGGTGTCATAAGAAAAAGAATTTACAGTCATACATGTAACTCCATATGAATTGGATAAGGATTCAGTCCTGACCATGTTGCAGGCGCTGCGAAGAACACTTTTGACTAACATCAAAGATTAAAACAATACTAATTTCATGAACTTTAATCATACTTTAACGTAGGAATGGTATCCATTTCCACCATGGTATTAGAAACCCACAAGACTGGAAAAATTAAACTGAGTAAGATAAATTCAAATACTTTAAACACTTTTGAACCAGTTACCCCATAGCTAATGCCTTAATTTCACCCTTATGTCCATTAAGAGATGTCCTAGCTTTAACTAAATCCCTCATTTAACAGTATAAACTATATCTACTGGCCAACTCTTTCAACCAGTAGTTTAAACTGCCCATCTGTATTACCCTAGTAAGCTTCACTCCATATGCCCAGTAAGCATTAAGCACTTGCATACTTCATATTACTGTTCTTCTAATAAGCTTTTACTTAAGCCTAACAATCCAGTTATTCTCCATTTCTCATTACTAAAACCAGCATATAATACATGGTACATTACAACCAACAGTACGTTACAAAGACATGCGTCTGGAGAGTTTCTCTCCAGGCCTTCGCTGAAAATTGGCTTTGTTCCAAGTCAGACTTTCCCAGTAAACAAATGTTAAATAAAATATAAATAAACATAGTATATGAAAAAAATGGACAGAGTACATATTTATAATATTAACTTACTTTACACTTCTTTGACATATAATACTTT
Organism: Protopterus annectens; assembly: GCF_019279795.1. Classification (NCBI taxonomy): domain Eukaryota; kingdom Metazoa; phylum Chordata; order Ceratodontiformes; family Protopteridae; genus Protopterus; species Protopterus annectens. The sequence continues at coordinate 1,203,794,495 of NC_056725.1, read as the reverse complement.
GAAGACCATATCTCTTAACCTGTTACTGCAGGAAATCCGGGGAAAGCCTAAAATAATGGGGGCCAAAGGCCCAAAATAGAGACAGATTTTAAATATTGCTCTTATAAACTTACAAAGTTGCTAGAATAAGAGGATGTGCATTAGCATGCATTTTCTGAAGGATATGAAGTCTGAAACTCAGATGTATGTCATTATTTAGTGACTTAAATCCTCAGTGATTTGCCAGAAAACTATAAATTTTATGAGAAACAAGCCAAAAATGTGAGACAAAAATCTGGAGAATTGAGAGGCATATTGAAGACCTTGTTGTCAACTTCTGTACATAAAAAAGTTCATTTTTAAGAGACAACATTGTTGTTTAGAAGAATAAAATCTTTACTATGGCCCTGGTAACCCAAATTTGAATCACAGCTCAGGAGTCTAAGGCACTGGAAGGGAGGATGGGTACCAATTCTGGGTGGGTAAAGCAGGTATATGAGCACACAAAGTGATTGGAGCTTACTGGGGGAGTCTAGAGAACCAATCACAGAGAGCTGTCTGTAGTGTGGGCAGGGCAACTTGCCAATATCAGCTCCATATCTGCTCCATGAGTATGTGTGGAACAGATTGACACTGTTCACTCATTACAAATACCACACAGGATGTTACATGCTCACACTGGACTCGGGAACCAGTTAGTTTTAAAGTGATAACACCCCCCACCCCATGGTAGTAGTATAGCAGAGTCTCATGATGCCTTAAGTTCCAAATCAGCCACAATCTTATTGTTTTAACAGCAGTTCTAGATTCAAATAAAAGCTCTACCAGAGCAGGTTTTTCACTTAAAATTCCTCTATCCCTTTCTGTTTGTCTGTACTCTGAGATCAAGCCCTGGTAAGGAAGGCATTCTTTAGCCTGCAATCCAAATGTCTTCTTGGCCTCGTCCCACTTTATTACCTTTCCTGCTTCAGTTATTTGCTCCCAATATCTTGGTTCCTTTACCAGGTTTCTCCAGTAAATCCCAGCCCCCTCTTGCCTATTTACCCCTTCTTGCAGTCATCCCTATGGACAAAATCTCCTTTCTTCATTCTCATTTTTGCTTAATTCTTCAAATATTTTCTGCTACTTTACGAATATATTATTCGGTATGGTTGTTATTATTTTCCTTAGGGCTCCGTATCCAAAATCCCACTCTCTCTCTCTATTTCTTGAACTTCTCCCTTGCTTCATCATCATCCCTTTCCACTTTGAATTATAACCGCCTGCTTGTGTTATGCATATGAACCTTGTGTAGCTCCACAATATCCCTTCAAGTCAGATACACTTAAACCACCTTGTTCTATTGGCAGGATCAACTTATCACATTTAACTCTTTTCCTTTTTCCCTCCCAGATAAATTCCTTTAATTCTTCAATTCTTATCCAAAACTTTTCCTCAGATTGATAAAAGTATACTTGACCCATATACAAGACTAAAGGGACTAAAACATTTTCACTGCTTTTATCTTACTATCCATATCCATAAATAAGAGTTTCCAGTTTCTCAGTTTCTATATTATCTTTTCTTTAGTCTCTTCCAAAATATCTTTAACTGCCATAACAGTAGCCTTTTTAATCCATACTCCTAAATACTTCGTCTTATCATGCCCCAATAGATATGAACATAGCTGAACCAATTTGTGTGTGGATACATAATTTATGGCTATAGCCTTTGTTTTATCTTCATTAATTTTATATCTTGAAAGGACTTGAAACTGTCTCAAAATGTTCCACAACACTGAAATGTTCTTTTCTGGATTTGTGAGGTACAAAATAATATCTTCTGCAAATAAAGCCAAATTTCTTGATTACCATACCAATTATATCCTTGGATTTCTGAGTCCCTTGTCTTCTTTGCCAATGGCTCTAAATATTAAGCAAATAACAAAGGGGAAAGAGGACACCTCTGTCTGGTTTCTCTGTTCAAATGCAGCTTATCTGAGAGGAACTTACCCACTTTAATGTCTGCCTCCGGTCCTTCATATATTTATTTATTGATTTATTTGTCTTTGTTTACCGGGAAAGTCTAACTGGGTAATACCCATTTTCAGTGGAGGCCCGGGGAGAAAAGTTCCATTTGCTTACATTGCATTATACTAAGTTCTAGTTAAACACAGAGTAGACACATTTCTATTTACATTTATACAAAAACAGTAGTTACATTTATACATTCTAAGATTTTACAGAGATGGAAGTTACTAAACAGAAAGCCCACATTCAGCTTAGTAGATTGTACAGGTAGCAATTATATATAAAATTGTTTTGTCATTTCGTTGAGCGTTTGAGAGTACTCTGTTTAAGGAGAGTATTTAGAGAGCATCATACAGTGAACACAGTCTTAAACTTGTGAAGAGCAATGTGCAGGACCAGGATTGGTTAAGATGCTGTTTAAGCAGTGGTTTAAAACTACTGAGTTTGTCAGAGAGTTTTATTTATGTGGGGATACTATTCCAGAGTTTAGCAATATAATGTAGAGTGAGTCTCCTGCAACATTATTTGACTTATTTGTAAGTAGTAAGAATTTGTTAATAGAGCAGATACATCCTTCTAATTAACCTTATTATTGTATCAGGGAATGCAAATGCTTCCGATGCTGTACTCATAAAATCCCAACTTACTCTGTCAAATCCTTTCTCTGCATCAAGACCCACCATCAACAGCAGTATTTTCTTACATTCTGCTTATCTCTGGATCATCATTGCTCTATTAATGCTGTCAAATATTTGTGTCCCCTCCTCAAAACCACAATGATCCATATCTATCAATTTTGGCAACACCTTTGCCATGTTTTTTTAGTATAGACATAAATACTTTATAATTGTGGTTTAAAATTGAAATGGACCTATATGAAGCTGGGTCTGAAGAATCTTTACGTACTACAGCCACCACAGCTTTCTTCCAAGATGCTGGTGCTTCCCCTCCTTTTAAAATACTGTTAAACAAAATCTTCCAGATCTTTATCACTTTTTTCCCTCCTAATTTCGAAACTTCCACAGGAATACTATCTGTTCCTAGAAATTTTCCTGAAAATTGATTCTGCATCACTGTTTTTATCTTATCACCTCCTATCTTAACTGTTGGTTGTTGAGCATCGTCTACCTGTATATTTTTGGCATAATTAAGTCTTCCGTAAATATTTCCATTTGTACTAGGAATTTATACTTCCTGAGCCTCAAGACTTGAGGTGTGTATACATAATTATTATACAACGACCCCTCCCCATTAATATTCAAAAACGTGCATGCTAATTGGTCAGTGTGCACATTGTAAATTAGACTTATAGTAATGGAAAAAGGTCCGGTCGCCCGGACTTTTTCCATTACTATAACTCTTTTTTTACAGCAACGGAGAAAGCAAGATCTCCATTGCTTCACACTGTCTCGGTATGTTAAACGACTTTAACATAGCGAGACAGCTTTAAAAAAAGCAAGGGCGAATCTGCGTTGCTTTTTTAAAGCTGTCTCGCTATGTTAAACTCCTTTAACATAGTGAGACAATTTGTAAAAAGCAAAGGCGATCTTGCTTTCTCCGTTGCTTTTTTCGAAACTGTCTCGCTATGTTAAATGGGTTTAACATAGCGAGACAGCTTTAAAAAAAGCAATGGTTGCTTTTTTAAAGCTGTCTCGCTATGTTAAGCCCATTTAACATAGCGAAACAGTTTGTAAAAAGCAACGGTGATCTTGCTTTCTCCGTTGCTTTTGCCCACAGCTCTGATGTACTGCATAGGCGTACGCATGTGCAGTACATCAGAACTGCCACAGAATACCAGACAGCTGCAGAAGAGCAGCAAGGAGGCATTATACAATGCCATTATTTAAGAAAAGTAATTTTTTTTTCTTAAATAATGTCATTGTATAATAGCAATAACCCACTTCTGGGTGTGGGTAATGCTGGATTTACCCATGGTTGGCTTTGTTTGGCCACTCGGGCTTCGCCGTCATGACCAAACCACACCAACCGTGGGTAAATCCAGCATTACCCACACCCAGACGTGGGTTATTGCTATATTATCTCTCAGGCTTTGCTCAAAAAGATGTGATTATTTATACATCTTCCAAAGTATAATTTCCTGATAAACAGTATTTTAACAGATATTATCCTCTGTATAATACACTTTCTAAAAGGTGGCAAACTGCTGATATTACCCACTATATAATATACTTTCTAAAAGGTGGCAAACTGCAGATCTATAAGTATTTAGCTGTAGTTTTAGATAAGGCTTCACACTAAATAGTGTACTATGGGTTTTTAGTCTGGGTTAACATGATTATGTAGCACTAAAGTAAATAAATGTTCCACTGTTCATAGTTAAAAATGTTAGCATGTATAATGAGGTGCATGTTATCGAGAAAGAGGGGAAAATGCTACCCGATCTGTATTCTGGATGTGTCATCTGAGGTCAGTAAACATACACTGACAAAAAAGACATTCTAGTTGTTTTCCACAGAAAACACATTTGCTAGTTTGTTAAGAAGTCATTACTAGAACATACTGCCTTCTGGGACAACAATTTTGTTGTATTTTATAAATACATAATGTATGAGTTAAACTGATTCTTACAGAAGTCTAGCAGAATTATTACTATATTAGTATGTTTGCTATATCCCAAAAACTACCAGTAGGACTTCCAGTGAGGTATCTGCAATGATGGTCCCAAAGTCATGAAGCTCTTTCAATCCTCCCACCAGCTTCCAGCTGCTGAAGGTTTAAATGTGTCTGGCCTGAGATGATTTCAAACTACATACTCTTACTATAGCTACCATTCATCCCATTAAATGTCCTATACAGTTTTTACTATTTTAAATGTTAGCATTCTCTTCATGCTGCTGATGGCTACTGAAGACACCATATTGGAGATGCACCAGGCTCTACTACATCTTTTTTCTCTTCCCACGCATGACAAATCACATCAAAATGAGCGGCTATAAAATGCAATTCAGGAATGTCACCCAAACAGTCATAAATTACAAGAACTAAGAAAACTAACTACAATTAAACTAATTTTATTATTCCTCTCACAGGAGGACATTTTTTGAACAACATACAGAAATGAAGTAACTACTACCATTCTCGAAAATAAGATTGGTAACATTGTGCATACAGCACCAAAACTTTTTAAAAGTTCATGATGTAAGTAGTAAGGTTTCTATTACAGATTAAAGAATCACTCATTGTGAAGAAAAACACACTGGTCTTGGAGGTCCAAGATGGATGCACACTGAGTAACAGCTTGTTTCTAGCTCTCCCAGTGTGAAAAATGAAACTCAGCAGAAAAGGCCAGTAGACTTGTGCTTATGGGTAATTTCAGTAACTGGCTAGTAAGTGCACTGCCTGGATGCCAGGAATAAAGAAATACAGAAGACCTAGAAAAAAATCAGCTACAAAAAGTGAGGAAGAAACACTGACTGGGGAAAGTTCTGCAGCTGTTCAGCAAAAAGCAATGCAACCTTCAGACATGACTTCCAATAACCTATAGGAAGATATCAGACAACTACATACAGACCTGGTTTAACTAAACAAAACACAGATGGAGTATATCAACAAAAGGCTAAAAAAATGGAAGAAGCTTTAAACAGATATTCAGATGAGAAGATAAAGCTGCAAAAATCAGAGGATGATATTAAGAAAAGGCTGGCTGAATATGAAATTGCTCAGGAAGAGATGTTTCAAAAAAATAATAGAACTAGAGGGCAGTACACATAAGGAAAACCTGAACTTTTCAGCTATACCAGAGAACAGGAGACTGCATTCATTTTATGAAAGCACAAATAAGCAACTGGACTGGTATTCCACAGCAGGAGTTGTTAGTTGAAAGGGCACATCACGTGTATGCGCCAAATCTAGCTGTAAGAAAGCAACCTAGATCTTTAATAGTAAAGATGCAGTCCTACCAGCAGGAGTTGATTCTGACAAAACTGTGGCAGAAGGACAAAATACTAAAAGTGTGAGACAGCAGAGTGTTTGTGGAGAAGGATTACTCACCGTACACCAGGCAGAAGAGGAGTAAATGCATTCCACTATTCAGGGAATGTCAAGACGCAGGTCTGAGATTCAAACTGCTGTATCCATCTGTCTTTAAAGTATTCTTCCCTGGAGGGACAAAATTATTTTTTGATGAAGTGCATGCAAAGGAGGAAATACAAAAGTTTGTATAACAAAAAGTAAGCTATGAAACAGGAGAGTCTGCTTTTTGCTCTTCTGGTAAGAAAGACCACAGACAAACTGTACCTGTGAAACCTTTTCCAGTATTTCAACAGAAAATATTGGAGAGAAGGAAGGGAGCATGAGAGTTGACTAGAAGAATCAAGAGTACATTGGAAATGAAGCAGAGACAGGATTCAGGCAATGGAGAAGAACAGTAATACAACCAGAAACTCAATGTGGGATTACAATGCAATAATTACATTTGTGAAATATGACAGAATAAGAAAATCTGGAAATATTAGACTTTTTCAAAATTTCTTGGATTTGTGGGGGACTCTAAAATGTATGTCCTACTTCATGTCATTAATGTTCGTAAAAATGCTTTGGGGAGGGGAAGAGGGGTGAAAGTGAACATTTTCTTTTCTTAACAGTACACTATTTGTGGTGTGTGGCTTTCTTTGCATGCTATTTTTAAGTGTAATGGGGATTTTAAACAGGCGCTGTTATTTTTCTTTTTCTCCCCTCTTCTCTCTTTCTTCTTGTGTAGTTTTGAGAAATGTAGGCAATGCAATGTAACAAAAAAAAGCCTGGTTAAAAAGGCATGACAAAGTTAAAATGAATGCCCTTTGCTCATTCTTGCATGGGGAAATGACTGTATTGGGGACCTTGGATTGATTAGTTTTAAGAGACAGCAAGTAAATGAAAAAGAATATTGAATATTATGAGGCTTTTTTCTAGCAAATGCATGTATACTTAGTAGCAATTCTGCAGCTGGTCTTCATATTGCCATGGCAACAATCTGATAAAGAGAAACTGTCTGTCTGGTTCTCACATCTCCATGGAGACAATCTGATAAAGAGAAACTGGAGCCAGCCTGGTGGAAGAGGATTGGCTGAGGAAAAAGAAAAAAAAAAAAGAAAAGAGAAATTGGCTAGGACATAATGTTCTGTGAAAGCAATCAAGGGTTTTCCCAGCTGGGAGGGCTTTAACGATGAGACAAAACCAATTAGACTTGAAGTAAAGTTTTCTCAATTTTCTTTTTTAAATGCAGTGGGGATACTAATATAAACTGGTGTTTTGTTTTGTTTTTCTTTTTCTCCCTTTTTTCTTTTTCTTTGTTCAGTTTTAAGAAATGTAGGCACTGCAATGTAAAAAGGGGGGAGAGGAGAAATGGGGAAAACAGGAAAGGTCTGGTTAAAAGACTATGGCAAAAGAAAAATCTGTGTGCATTTTCCCATGCTTGCATAAGGAAATGATGGGTCTATATCATATCAGTGAATGTACTATTTAATGAACACTTAGTAGTCAAACACTAAATAGCAAACGTTCGTTTAAGCAAAATATTTTGTTGGGAAAACAACTGGTTAGCCATCATTGGGAATTTGCCCTCTTCTCCACTGTAGTATGATCTCGGAGTTGGTATATTTAGTTAGGGGGTAAGGGGCACAGCCCCCCATATTGGGGGGTGGGGGTGTAACCTCCCAGTATGATGGGTTTTGTTTGGTGATGTTTTTCTGTGGTTTGCTGGGTTGGCTAACTGGTTTCCAACCCAGTGAAATGTTTCACTTAAATGAACATTCTCTGTTTAGTGTTTTCGCTTATTAGTGTTTGACTAATAAACGTTCGCTAAATAGTACATTCAAATATGTGATATAGACCCAGAAATGACTGGGTTAAGATCCTAGGCATTATCCAGTAACAAGTTTATTACAAAGCATATAAATAAAAAAGAATTGGAATATTATAAGGCATTTTTCTGGTAAACAAGGTACCCTTAGCAGTTTTGTGTCTGGTTTGCATGTCACTAGAAGACAATTTGATAAAGAGAAATGGCTTGGAAAAACTGTTTACTGAAAGCATTCAAGTGCTTTCTCAACTGGGAGAACTATAAAGATAGACAAAATCAAATAGCACTTACTAATACCACAGGCTGTACCATGCATCTTAGCAAGACTAACCTTTCTTATTGGTTAACTCTAGTCTGTCTGTGTGGCTGTCAACATAGAACATTTGTTCTTATTAGGAAGCAAAAAGTTCAATATTTGAAGATGTACATAGTTTTGTGTGTTATTATTAAGTTAATAATTTTTAGGGGGATTTTGGGGTGGGTTTATTTTATTCTGTTTGACGGCTTTCAAAAAAACAAAAAGTTATATAAGATGTTGCATAGGCTCAAATGGATATGACAAGAAACAACTGTATAAAAGACCAACCTGGTGAACAGTATATGCATGTAACATAAAAGTTGGAGCTAGACATTTAACAGAAAAGAAGTTATATATAAAAGGTGGTAATAATAACTATATAAGAAAATGATGCTTTCTGTAATGTCTTTCAATCTGAATGGTCTAACAGATAAATATAAAAAAGAAAACGTAGTGAACAATCTTAAAAAATGTAGAGTGCAAATAGCAATGCTACATGAGACACCTGGAAAGAACTGAACATGTGAATTTGATAAAGAAATGTTTTCAGGATGGTTATTCAGTGCAAAATATGGGGCAAAGGAAAAGACGAGTACTTGCATTAATTACAAGAGGAGCTCCAATAGCGATAGAAGAGGGGAAAAGATAATAATGGAAGATAAATAGTACTAAGGGGCTACTGGCAAGGGAGGAGGATTACACTGGCATGCATTTACATTCCACATAAAACTGCTATAATGGAACTTAAGAAAACTGTGGGAGAAATAATCAGCTTTCAGCAAGGAATATTACTTATAGGTGGAGACTAGAATTTGGTTTGCAACAGTAAAGATGTATCTGGGGGGCCTAGAAGGGAAAATATAACAAAGGAGGGTAGATTTTTGAAATATTTTATGAAAATGTGAATTTAGTGCTAGGAGTTTGGAGTGAATTTACATATTATTCTCCATGATACAAAAACTGGGCTAGGCTAATAGAATTTATATCTCACAGGAACATGTGCATTTAATTGAAGGTCTTGAAACGCACCCAATAACTATTTCAAATCATGCAGCAATAATAACTAAACTAAAAATGCAAGGTAATGAAATAAAAATGAGACACTGGTACGTTCCCACCTATTAGCTAAGAGGAATTTAAGGAATGGATTTTGGAATTCATTCAGAAGCTACTAGAGAAGATAGAAATTTCTTCTGAAAATATAGCTAGGGAGTGGGATAAAATTAAAGCGGAGTTTAAAGCTAGGGTGGAAATAAAGGAAAGGGAGATATGGCTAAGAAGTAACAAAAATTATTTAGAGAGACTGACAAATGTTAAAGTATTGCAAGATAGGGGGAATCTCTCAGAACAAGAAAAGGAGCAACAGCAGAATGCTAAACAGAAAATAAGGGTTTACCTCAATAATATGCACAAGTTTGGAAAGATTGTTGTTAAGCAACTGTTTTTTTATAGTAATTCTAGATCACAAAAACTGCTAGCACTACGACTCAGGCAACAGAAAGTGTCAAGGGCTGTCACCAAGCTTAGCGAGCCTATAACAAGAGATCCTCTAGAAGTATTAGAAATATTTCAAAAATTTTATCAAAGTTTGTATAAAGCAGTGAAATACGGAAATCAAGAAAAGGTACAAATGCAAATGTTTATGGAAGAATTAAATATGCCAAGGTTAGAGGTAGATGAGGCTCAATTACTAACAGGATAGGAAGAGATGAGATAAAAATGGCTATGTATAACCATTCCATAGGAACGTCCCTATGAATAGATAGTATTCCTGTAGAAGTTTGGAAGCTAGGAGGGAAAAAAACTGATAAAGATCTGGAAGGTTTTGTTTAACAGTATTTGAAGAGTTGGAGAAGCACCAGCATCTTGGAAGAATGTGGTGCTAATAGTAATATCTAAAAAGGGTAAAGATCCATTGGATGCAGCTTTATACAGGCCCATTTCAATACTAAACTATGATTATAAAGTGTTTATGTCTATAATGGCTACAAAAATGGTAAACGTGATACCAGAATTGATAGATATGGATCAGTGTGGTTTTGTGGAAGGGAGGCAAACATTTGACAATATTAACAGAACATTGATGATCCAGAGGAAAGCAGAATGTAAGAAAATACCACTGTTATTGGTGGGTCTTGGTGCAAAGAAAGCATTTGACAGAGTAGACTTGGACTTCAAGAGCAGAGCAATGGAAGCATTTGCTTTCCCTGATACAATTATAAGGTTGATTAGGAGTATATATGAGGGATCAGAGGCAAAGTTTAAAGTGGGTGGGGTCTTCTCTGATAATTTCTGCTTGAGTAGAGGAACTAGGCAGGGTTGTTCACTTTCCCCTTTGTTGTTTACACTATATTTAGAACCATTGGCAAAGAAAATAAGGGACTCAGAAATTCAAATATATAACTGGTATGGTAGTCAGGAAAAGCTGGCTATATTTGCAGATGATATTATTTTATACATGACAAAACCAGAAAGGGACATTACAATGTTGTGGAACATTTTAAGACAGTTTCAAATCTTCTCGGGATACAAAATTAGTGAAGCTAAAACAAAGGCAATAGCAGTAAGTTATGTACCCACACACAAATTGGTCCAACAATATCCATATTTATGGGAACATGATAAAATGAAGTATTTAGGTCTATGGATTAGAAATGACTGTTTTGGCAGCTAAGGATATGTGGGAAGAGACTAAACAGAAGATAATATAAAAATTGAGAAACTGGAAGCAACTAAAATGTTTTTAGTCCCTTTAGTCTTATACACAGGTCAGGCATGTTTTTATCAATCAGAGGAGAAGGTGTGTATAGCAATTAAAAAAGAGTTGAAGGGTTTTGTCTGGGAAGAGAAGAAAGCAAGGGTCAAGTGGGATAAGCTGATTTTTCCAATAGAACAATGTGGACTAGAATAACCCAATTGGAGGGGGGTATTTTAGAGCAACACAGTTAAGACTCTTATACATAGCACAAGCAGAAAACTATAATTCAAAGTGGAAAGGAATGATGAAATGGGGGGAAGCTCAAGAAATAAGGAGAGATTAGGATTTTGGATGCAGACCCTTAAGGAGAACAACAACAATCATACAGAGTATTATATTTATAAAATAGCAGGGAATATTCTAAGAACTAAACCAGTACGAGAATGGAGAAAAGAGATTCTGCTAATAGGGATGACTGTGGTTAGGGATACAGATAATAGAAAAGAGGAGGCTGGAATTTATTGGAGAAAACTGGCAAAGAAACCAAGGTATTGGGAGCAAATAAATAGAAAGAGAAAGGTAATAGAATGGGAAGAGGTCAAGAATGTATTTGGACTACAGGTTAGAGATTGCCTTCCCTATTGAGGAGTAGTCAGAGTATAGGCAAAGAGAAAGAAATAGGGGGGGGGTCCTAAATGAAAGACCATCACTGATAGAGTTTTTAATAGAATCTAGAACAGAAACAGCTGTTAAAAAAGGAATAATTAGCAAATCGAATAAAAATATTGCACGATAATTATAAGAATCAATCAGAGGAATGTAGAATTGGGAAGAGATATTGGATAAGCAATTCACAAAGAAACAATGGGGGAATATATGTATATCTCCCAAATATGCAACAAAGTCTAGAAGATTTAGGATCTTTGCCTGGAAGTGATTGCATAGGTATTTTTATACCCCAAGTAGACTCCAAAGAATTTTTCCTCAGGTGGACAGCAAATGTTGGAAGTGTCATGGGCAAGAAAGAGGTGGCTGGGAACAGATTTTTGGGAGTGTAATGAGCTAGCAGACTTCAGGGATTCCCTGTGGACTGCTCTGTTGGAGATGCTGGGTAGTGGATTGGATTGGCTGGTGAGATGATTTTTTTGAGCTATGATGCAGAATTGGAATTGCCTAGACATAGTAAAGCCTTGATGAGTCTAATTATGGCGGCTGCCAAAAAAGCAATTACTAGAAAATAGAAATCAAAGTCTAGACCAACTTTACTAGAAGTAGTGAATATAGACTTCTTCTTTTGGCTTTTTCCCAGTTAGGGAGTCGCCACAGCAGATCACCTGTTCACTCATGATTGGCAGTGGAGTTTTTACAGTGTCGAGTTGCGCTCAACCTTCCACAGAAGGCACACACACACACACACACACACTCATATCTAAGGCCAATTTAGAGTATCCAATCCACCTACAGCATGTCTTTAGGATGTGGGAGAAAACCGGAGCACCCAGAGGAAACCCACGCAACCACAGGGAGGACATGCAGACTCTGCACAGAAGGCACCCCAGCCAAAGATCGATAAAACAACTGGAATTGGGATCTTTAGAAAAGGGAAGGAGCAAACTACATAGGAAAAATGGGAATTGTGGGAACAATATATGCAGAGAAGGAATGAGGTTTAAGAGGAGGCAGGATTTGAATGAGCCATATAATGCTTAACTGACAATGACTGGATAGATTATAAGTGGTGTATAATGTTTGCAACTACAGTTGTTTCAATGGTGTCTGTGATGTATAATGTTTGCAAAGTGGTGTCAATGTTGTTTGTTTTTCATTTATATACATGTAAAATTGCTTATGTCATATGTGATAATTTAATAAAGATGTTTATTGGAAGAAAAAAAATAAACTTAGAAATAACTGGATATGTGTTAGCATGTATTTTCTAAAGGGTATGAAATCAGGACAAAGCCAAACAAGATGGGAAAAACAAGAGCAAAGGCTCAAAAATAGAGACAAATTTTAAACATTGCTCTTGTAAACTAGAAAGTTGTTGGAATAACTGGATTTGTACAAGCATGCATTTTCTGAAGGAAAATAAGATCAGATTTTAAATGTTGGTTTTATAAACTTAGAAAGTTGCTGGAATAAGTGAATTTGTTAGCATGCATTTTCTGTTGTGGATGAAATCTAGACAAAGACCCAAACATAATGGAGGGAACAAAGGTTCAAAAATAGGGACAGATTTTAAATATTGGTCTTATAAACTTAAAATGTTACCAGAATAACTAGAGTTGTATTATCATGCATTTTCTGAAGGGTATGAAATCTAGACAAAGGCCCACACATTATGGAGTGAACAAAGGCTCAAAAAATATGGACAGGTGTTAAATATAGCCCTTATAAACTTATTAAATTAATAGTTTGTCGGTAATAATTGCAGTTTCTCACCGTTTTTCTCTATTTGATTAGGTTATGTTTCTTGTGGTTCTTACAGTATTTAAGTGTTAATACCTATACATATTCTAAGTTTATGTTAAATTACATACTGAGATTCACTTTGGTCTGCGTTGACTGCTTAGGATGTAAGCACTATAATCTGAATTATAGTAGCTTTTTCTGTTGTGTCATATGACATCAAATTCTACAGGCTCAGTTCAAAACAAATCTAGGGCAGAGTACATTGCAAATGCCTTTGCTACAAGTACATCAGCCATAAATCACTGTGTAGATCTTTTATTGTTACTCATGGTAGGTGAATTCATGATTGCAATGCAACTACATTTATTTTCTGTTTGTGTGGTCATCAAATAGTGGTTACCAGATAATTTAGAGGAGTCTCTGGTTATTTCCCCTAATGGCAGGATTTGTGTGTGGTTGGAGGCAGGTCTATTTGACCTTTTGTACAAAAGGTGAGTTAAAGTTGATGATTAGGATGTGATTTCTAAGTTTATATTATGGTACAAGTAAAATCCAAATTTTCACTAAAACTATTCTTTAGTTGTCTATATAGTGCCAACCTTTTAAGCTGCTAAAACAGTGGAGTTGAATTCAGAGGTGCTGACTGGAAGCTCTGACCTTATTGCAGTCTTTGTATTTTATAGTTAAATACCCTGTTGATATTGGGTACAAGTCCCATAGTGAAAGTCTAACATGCTTTGAAACATGAGAGAGTGGTATAAGTGTACACTGCACACAGGGCTGGCATATCCAGTCTGCCCAGTTTCAAAAATGAGCATCCACATTTTTAACAGTTTCCCCACTGTAGTTCGCTGCTGCCTCTGGACACTAATTATAGCTGGTCATCATTGCGTTATTGGGGAGATGTTCTGCTCAGTACACTGTATGCTATACTGGCCAAAGTCAATTTCTAATTGAGTTAACATTTTCAGCTAACAGTTTTTTTTTTTTTTTTTTTTTCTGAGTCGTAACTTGCAGTGGGTATACTGTCATACTGGAAAGCTCCTAAAGGTATGCAGGCAAACTCAAAACTATGCTGCACTGACAGCTGTGAGGATAGAATTACAGCCTGTTTTGTAACAGGGTACATTGTTACCTGAAAGATTAGTGATGCACCAATGGAAGTGAGTTGCAACCTCAAAGTACCATCAGTGTATGCATGCACAGTGCACCAGTCTGGCATTTTGCATTGTTGTTGTGTCTTTTGGCTTTTCCCAGTTAGGGCTCGCCACAGCGGAACTCCGGTCCACTAATGACTGGCAGTAGATTTTTACGTGCCGAGTTGCCGGCCCTGTTGCACAACCTTCAACGAAGGTACGCCCATTCACACATGTCTCCACACAGAAGACACTCTAGCTGAGAATCGAACAGGACAACGTCTTACTGTGAGGCGACAACGCTACCGCAGCACCACCACCGTAGTCTATCTGGCATTTTGCATTGTACTTGTTCATTTTGGGTGATATGCTAATGTTGCAATCAGTTTCAAAATCTGCTTAATTTAATTAATGAAGTAATATGCAGTGGGTGTGCTGACATTATTAAAGGTGTAGAGTTAAATGCAGATGTGTGCTGCAGTAGAATAATTTTACTAAGTTGTGTATTTTTTTCTCACTAGCTATGTTTGCTGCCTTGTAACTTATTTTATGGCTTGTTGTGAAATATTCATGCTAACTTGCATTGAAAACAGTGAATTAGTGCTGTTCAGTCATGTGAACTGTAGTTCTATTGTCATCTAAGCTGTCTGATAGTTTTCCCTCTGACTTGCTTGTTTAGACTGATATTTTTTATCCTGCTGGGTGTTGCACTTCCTAATTTTTGCCATGACTTTCTACCTTTAGTTATGGCACCTGTTGTTGTTGCTAGGATACCACCAGGGTGTATTTTTGATTTTGTTCTGTACTTATACCTGGTAAGCAAAGCTGGATCTATGCCAGCAGTGTCCTCAGGGATTTGGGGAGCTTAACATTGGTTAGGTTATCACTTAGTAGTAGGAAGTGTGCCTTAAAATGGTTCAACCTTACCAGAAAGGACATTATAGCAGGGTGAGTACAGTCATCTTCATGCTAGTGGTGCAAGGTTCAAATGACAAATTCACCATCTTAACAGGTGCAAGCAAGAAAAATCTGAGGGTAATGCTACTAAATGCTGGAAGTATAAACCTCAAAATGCATTCACTTGAGGCACTCCTTAAAATGGAGAACATCGACATCTGTGCAGTGACAGAGAACTGGTTCAAGGCTCCAGAGAGCACCCCTGCATTACCAGGCTATAATTCATACCACACCTTTTGACCACCTAACCTGGACTGAAACACTAAAGGCAGAGGCGTTTCCATATTCATTAAGGATATCCACACCTATAGGCTAGTTGCTCAGCATAATGCATCCGAGATTATCCAAGTGCAACTAACTCTGCACAAGACCGCAATCCAAATTGTAACTTGCTACAGATCCCCCACCATGCCCCAGGATTTCCACTCCTCATTTCTTGATACACTGGAAAATATTAGGATACAACCCAACACCCTAATAATGGGCGATTTCAACTACCCCACCATTAACTTGGAAAACTACTCATGTACCAACTCTTTTGCTCAACGTTTTCTGGAATTCACAAATTCCAATGCCTTGGATCAACTCATCCGCATCCCCACCAGGGCAGCAATATCCTAGACCTGGTCATTACCAACATGGGTGGGCAGTGTTCCACACCAGAGGTCAGTTCCTCGTTGGTCAGATCCGATCACACGCTAATCAGCCTAGGCATCCACATCCCGCCCCCACCCCCATTAGGGAAACCACCATAAAAAATTTCTCCAAAGCCAACTTCACGCTTCTTAAGACAGAAGTTGCAAACTTCACAACACCCATGCAGACGGACAATAGAGGTACGACTGCTGAATCCTACACAAATGCACTTTATAAGCACTTACACGAGTGCATGGATCGTTCTATCCCTAACAGAACCAAGATGCTATCCTACAAAAAAAGGAAGGCAATCTGGTGGTCCCCTGCCATAAACAAACTCTACAACAGAAGAAAGAAGCTGTTGCAAAAAAGAGAAAAATCCCATGATTGGAAGAACTCCCTGGTCAGCCTCAGTAAGAAGCTGAGATCCCGCATAAAATCCTCCAAAGCTAGTTACGAAAACAAAATCGCCACTGATTTTAAAGACAACCACAAAGCATTCTATAGCTATGTCAAGAATCTCAATGGCAACATTCAGATCTGCTCTGAATTACAGCACAATTGCACTAACTATACAGAACCAGCTGATATTGCCAACATCCTGGCAGATAGGTTCAGTGCTAACTTTACCCCCCCCCCCTCACCCCCTAAAGGGCCCATCTCTGTACCAGAAGAATGCATAATTCTTTTAATCATGGCTGCACAGGTAAAAACACACTCTCCAAAGCCAAGAACACAGCATCCATGAGACCTGATAATATCCCAGGCTGCATTCTACATGAACTACAGAATGAACTGGCACCCCACCTAAGCACCATGTTCAATCATAGCCTCATCTCAGGCTTTGTGTCCACTGAATGACGCATAGTGACAGTTATCCCACTCCACAAAGGAGGAGGCACCACAGACCCCAGGAACTACCATCCCATTAGACTGAGCCTGGTCTACAAGGCCCTGGAATGTATCATCATGGATCTTATAAACAAAGACATAGGTAATCTCCAAATTCTGGACCCCACCCAGTTCAGGTTTGTAAAAGGCAGATCATGTCTCCTAAACCTGATAGACTTCTTTGAAGCAGTCACCAAAGCCGTAGACGTGGGTAAGGTGGTTCACACAGCCTATCTAGATCTTGCAAGGCTTTTGACACCATCCCCCACTCTGGAATTATAGATAAACTCACTAAACTAGGTACAAATCCCTATGTCACAAGATGGGTTGCCAACTGGCTCACTGACAGAACCCACACTGTGAAAGTAGCAGACTCCAAATCCGACTTCAGATCAGTGACAAGTGGAGTACCACAGTCCTGGGTCCTCTCTTGTTTGGTATCTACTTTTCTGAAGTACAGGTTAACACAGAAGGTCTTTGGCTAATGAAGTTCGCAGATGACTGCAAACTAGGAGCCATAATCAAAACTCCTAATGATGTGGACATCCTACAAAAGGGCCTCACGGAGACAGATGCCTGGTGTCAAAGCCATGGCCTCAAACTCAATGCCAAAAAGTGCATTGTCATCCCCTTTGGTAAAAAACTCTGTAATCATGAGCTACCACATAGGTGGTAGTCTACTTAACACCGAAAGTGTGATAAGAGACCTTGGGACACAGATGGACAGTAGTCTCTCCTTTGATAATCACATCGCCACAGTAGTCAGGAAATCCTTCTACATGGCACACCTCATCACAAACAATTTCTCATCTGGGAAAAACAGAGGTCATTGTTCCCCTCTACTCATCACTCATTAGACCCATTATAGAGTACAATGCCCCTTTTGGTATGTACATCGCAAGACATCTACAACAACTGGAAAGGCTGCAGAAATACCTCACAAAGAGGATTACCAGCCTCAAACAGTTGCCCTACACAGACTTGTCTCAAAAAACTCCAGCTTTACTCCGTCACATATCACCTACTCAGAGGCGATCTCTGCCTAACATACAAAGCTATGTCAAACCCAGAGCTGTTGGACATGCTCCACTTAAAGAAATCCCAATCCCTCTGAGCTACATGCTCTAGGGACCCAAACCTTGTCACCACAATAAACAGAACATGCTGGAGGGATAGATTCCTGTCCCAGAGACTTCCCATACTCTGGAACAAACTACCTATCTAAAGCTACTCATTAGCACTCTTCAAGAAAAATCTTGATGATTGGACGGGAAATAGGAACTTCACCCTGGGGATCACCTCTGTGGCTCTGCTCGACAGGGGCACAGGAAAATAATTTTCTTGGGTGGCAAAAGCCAGGGTACCTTTTTGGCTAGGCTTATATAGGCCCAGACCTGCCTACGAACCTATGAATTCGTGAAGACTTCATTGAATTTGTTGAATATGACACAACAGGAAAAGCCATTGCTGACCTCTTTATATAGAGACTCTGGACAAGGAGATATTCTGAGGACAAGGCTATGACAGAGGAAGTAACGACTGGCTATTTTGTATGAAAAAGTCAAACAGCTGGCAGCCAGAGTCGTGGTAGTTAACTTGGTCAACAAAGAATAAATAAATAAATAAATAAGACAGAAGGTCCTTACATGACTCAGTAGCTCCACCTTGTGATATGCAACCTCATCTAGATTGTTGCCTAGAGAAAGAGAATGCTAAATTCCGTAACAGCTTCGGGAAGACTGCTGCACTCCTATCAATGCAGTTCATCCTTACAAGTCCTTGCTTAACATTTTATGTCATTTTTTTATGTTCTCCATTTATATTTAGAGTTTATATTTGATCTGCCTTACTTCTACTTGTTCAAGACTGTTACCTTATAACTCCAGGCATATTGTCTTGATGTGTATTCTTTTTTTTAATTTGATTTGCCATTAGATGGTGCACTTACAGAGTAAAACAGTGATAATGTACTCTGGTTTTAAATCTGTCAGGTTCTTTGTCGTGTCCACAGAGCATCTTTGCATAAAAATGATGCAGATGGTCTAATAAGGCTGTTCGATTAAACAAGAACCAGTTATAACTTAGTAACATCTGCAGGAGATGGAGCATCTGTGATAGCTTTTATTTTAATATCTACAGGATATAAACCAGTGACGGTGACCCTTTTGGACTTGAAGTGTCAAAAATGTGGAAAATGCCTATCTTGACTCTGCTGGCGTGTCACCCCCCCACCCAAACAAAAGAGAAATAAGAAGTTATGTACTCACCATAATGTTCCATCTGAGTAGGTAGCTTCATTTGTCTGCAACCTGTGGGTCTTGGATCCGATATCGGATCCGAGCCGGCAACTTGTTTCAAGCTAATGGATCCGAGCTCCTAGCTCCTACCCTCCTCCATAATCCCCTGCTAACCCTCCATGACCTCAGATCGAGTTTGCCCCTCAAGATATACCCAAAAACAGGTATCCAACTAAAAAAGATCCGAAGAAGGCCAGGGGGAAGGAGGGGGGGATGGTTGTAGACAAATGAAGCTACCTACTCAGATGGAATGTTATGGTGAGTACATAACTTCTTAATCTGAAGTAGGGAGTTCATTTGTCAGCAACCTGTGGGACAGAGTCCCCAGCTACCTGAACCTTGGGTGGCCATCATGGAAGGATATTGCGAAGCACCACAGAGCCAAAGGATGCTCTCCCTCTAGAAATCACGTCCAGTTTGTAGTGGTTAATAAAGGTATGAGATGAAGCCCAAGTGGCTGCCGAACAAATATCATCCAATGGAACTCTAGACTTGAAGGCCGCAGAAGTAGAGATGGAATGAGTGGAATGTGCGCAAACTCCTTCCGGTGCGGGTCTCCCAGAGGCTTGGTACGCCAATAGGATACATTGAGAAATCCAGCGTGATAGAGATACTTTTGATATTGCTTTCCCCAAATTAAATTTGGCAAAGGAAATGAACAGCTGGTCGGATTGTCTATGACCAGCTGTTCTATGAGTATAAAAATGAAGCTGCCTATGAACATCTAATGAGTGCAGCTTGTACTCTCCTTTATTCTGATATTTAGGGAAGAAAACCAGTAAATTTATGGATTGATTTATGTTGGTTTCTGATGCTATCTTGGGAAGAAAAGAGGGATTGATCCTGAGGTACACTATGTCTGGGTGAAAGATCAAATAAGGAGGCTTCACAGAAAGAGCTTGACACTCCAAAACTCTTTTTGCTGAAGTGATGGCTACAAGGAATGCTGTTTTCCAGGACAAAAATTTGAGATCTACTGAAGCAGCGAGTTCAAAAGGTGGAGCAGTCAAGGCTAGAAGAACTAGTGAAAGATCCCACGGTGGTACGGCTTGTTTTATAGGGGGTCTAAGCAAGAAGGTGCCCTTGAGAAAGGTTTTACACAACTTGGCTGACATCAAAGGCCCTGTATCATGACCCACATGGTAATGTGAGATGGCTGCCAATTGCACTTTGACAGTCAAACAACTAGCGCCTTCCTGAAAAAGTTCGGTTAGGAAGTCTAATTTGGACAGAAGAGGAGCCATAAAGGGATCTAGATCATGATGCTCCACCCAGATGGAGAAACGTTTCCATTTACTGCGGTACACTTTCCTGGTGGAGGGCTTATGCACTGCCACAAGGATGGCTTTGACTGGTGAAGAGATACCGGGAGTCCTAACTAGGAGTGGAACTGGAGCAACCAAGCTGTCAGTTTCAGATTGTCCAGGTTTGGAGTTGGTAAGTTCGACGGATGGGAGATTAGATCCGGACTGGGATCCAGAATCCAAGGAGGATTCACTAGGTGAGACCACAGGTAAGGGAACCAAATTTGCCGAGGCCAGAATGGGGCAATGAGGATCATCCTGCTCCCCAACCGCGAGGCTTTCTGTAAGAGTTGCAGCATCAGGGGTACAGGAGGATAGGCATAAAGTAGACTGGGTGGCCAAGCATGCACCAGAGCGTCTCTTGGAGTTTCCCCTGGAGGGGGAATCAGAGCGAAGAAATTGCCGCATTTGGTGTTAGAGGGAGACGCAAAAAGATCGCAGCAGGATTGCCCCCATATTGCGAATATCTGCTTCGCTATTAGTGGATTGAGAAACCACTCATATGGGGTAAGAAGGGTGCGACTGAGTTTGTCCGCTAGGATGTTGATCCGTCCCGGAATGTGCGTTGCAATCAGAAAGCGGTTGGTGGAGATCGCCCATTCCCACACTCTCATGGCTTTGCGGCATAGAGGGTAAGATCTGGTTCCCCCCTGTTTGTTGATGTACCAGACAACCGACATGTTGTCTGACTGAATTGCAATTGTTCCTATGGGGAGGAGATCCTGAAGTGCTTGCAACGCGAACAGCACTGCTCTCATCTCCAGAATGTTGATATGCAGGGAGGTCTCTGTGTCGTTCCACATGCCTTGGACCGTCCTGCCTGAATAATGCCCCCCACCCAAGGTGGGAGGCGTCCATAGTCACTGTGGCGAGAGGGGGAGAGGTGCAGAAGGGACGGCCCGTATGGAGGTCCGAAGTTTGGATCCACCATAATACAGCCCTCCTGCAAGCCTTGCTGATAGCAATGAGGTGGTGAAGAGGAAGGGATAGAAAGGACCATTGCACTAGAAGTGTCCATTGCAGTACCCGCATGTTCAGATGGGCGCATGGAAGGAGCGTAATCGCTGCTGCCATGGAGCCTAGTGCCCTCAGGACCAATTCCACTGGTGAAGTCTCTGATTGGAGGATAGCCCGCACATGGAGTTGCAAATTCCAGATTCTCTCGGACGTTAGAAAGGCTCGTAGCTCTCTGGTGTCTATTCTGGCTCCTATGAATTCTATGACTTGTGTCAGGGCCAGAAGGGATTTGTCGGCATTGATGGTGATGCCTAAATGTGGGGCTAGGCTGAGAAAGAAATCTCTGGCTGAGCAAAGTAGATGCCTTGTTGGGGCGGTTAGGAGCCAGTCATCCAGGTACGGAAAGACCTGTATTCCCTGGAGTCTCAGGTGGGCCGCAATCACTGCTAATACCTTGGTGAACACCCTGGGGGCTGTGGTGAGGCCAAAGGGAAGGACCCTGAACTGGTAGTGACTGGCTCCCAGCCAGAAGCGGAGGAACCTCCTGGATCGTCTGTCCATTAGAATGTGGTAGTACGCATCCTTGAGGTCTATAGAGCACATCCAATTGTTCTCCCTTAGAAGGGGGAGAATAGATTGAAGAGTGACCATTCAGAATTTTTCCTTGGCTACTGACAGGTTCAAGTGGGAAAGATCTAGGATCGGTCTCAAGTCCCCCGTCTTTTTTGGCACCAAAAAGAACCTGGAGTAGAACCCTAATCCGAGCTGGTCTTAGGGGATGGGCTGGATGGCTCTTTTTCTTAGCAACTGCTGAATTTCTGTGGCTGTGGCCTCCCTCTGATCGGGTGGTACATCGGGGAGGTTCTTGAATTTGGGGACATGGAGTAATGGTATTTTGTACCCTCTGGATATAATGCGAAGCACCCAGCGGTCTGTCGTGATGGACTCTCATGCCGCTAGGTGCTCTGAGAAGCGCCCCCTGACTGCCTCCAGAGTGGAGCAGTCGGGCAACCCTTCAGGGCTGCTGCGTGGGCCATTCAGAGAAAGGTTCTCTGGACCCAAAGTTTCTCGGAGCCCCTCTGCTCCTGGGGTGGCGTCCCCCCTGTCCTCCTCTGCCGCGGAAGGACTGGTTGTCCAGAGCGTGTTGGGAATGTTGCGATTTCCGGAACCACATCTTCTTCTGACCCTTTTGGTTATTCGAAAAGGACAGCTGGGGAGCAGAGAAGCGGACTCCGATGGCAGACAACGTCTTCCCGTCTTTCTCGCTCTGGACAAGAGTTTCGCGAACCATTTTGCCAAAAAGGGCAGAACCATCGAAAGGGGCATTCTCAAAAGACGCTTTAAAAGGCTCCGCAAAGTCACAATGATGGAGCCAGGCCTGACATATCATGACTAGGCCTGCTCTGCTAGCCCTAGCGGCTCCCTCTGTGGCATGGGACAACAGCCGCATAGAGATATTTGAAATTGATCTCAGAGTGGCCATTCGGGTGGAGTACAATTGCTTGTCATCCGCCGACATGGACTCAGGAGGGGAGGCAGCGTATTCTTTGATAAGATCCCGCTGCATCCTGATGACATGTGCCATATAGTTCAGAGACCTTACTGAGAAGGTCACTGAACTAAAAACTCGCATCCCTAAGCGGTCCATCGAGCGGGACTCCTTGCTCGGTGGATGTACTGAGGGACTCTCCTGAGCCAGTTCCCTCTTCGTGGCAGCCGCCGTCAACATGGCATCTATGGGGAGGCCCTTACTCCAGTGCGATCGGTCTGAGGGGGGGCTAAGTATTCTGTCCGGGCATTTTGGTATTGGCTCCACGGTGTCCAGATCATTCCACGCCCTAGTGATAATGAGTTCACCAAGGGGTCGGCCGGAGGGGACACCCAAGAGGTAGACGGGCCTGCTTCGAATGCCTCCAGAAACACGGACTCATCAGAGGAAGACTTGGGGGCAGACCACCCACCTCTGATCCTAAGCATCTCCATGATGTCTCCAAAGGAGACATCCTCAGGGGGTGATCTTGGGGAGCCTTCCCCTTCCTCCAAGTCCGTGTCCTCAGTTAAGGACTCAGGGGAGTCCACATGCCTCATCTTGCACTTATGCTTGCGGGGCACTTCCTCGAGGGGGTTGTCCGAGGAGGCCTCACCAGCTACATCTTGTTCCAATGGAACCATCTGGGACATTGAAGCAGGCTGTCCCTTTCGCCGGGTGATGGAAGCCTGGCCCAGCAGAGAGGGAGTGCAGGGAGGAGCCGAGACAAGGACCGGGGGTCCGGATGCTCTCAACAGAGCCCTCTCTACAACATCAAAAGCCGAGGGGGGACCACTCTCTCTTGGATCCGAAAGTAGGTTCCCACTCGGATCCAATGAAGGGATCGGAACCGGCGCCGAGACCATCAGATCCGAAGGACCAGTGCGCTCCGACCTGGACGGAGCCGAAGACACACTGAATCCCTGGGATCCAAAGCTCGGGCCACGGCTCCGAGAGGTCGGATCTGACAGGCTCGAGGGCAGGGTCAGATCCGAAGTACCAAGTACTGTCGGCGCTGACCCACCCCCGGCTCCAACGCTGCTCGGCTCCAAATGCTCCGAACCCAGATAGCGGGTCAGAGAAGGAGCAATAGGATGGAAAAAAGGTGTCAAGCTCCCCCCCAAAGTGGGGGGGAGGCAAGAGCACTCCCATCTGCAGCTGAGCCTGGATGAACCTTCGCATCATCCGGTCCAAGTCTGCATCGGACATACTAAAGGTCAATCTCGAAGAGGTCACCGAGGCAGGCCTGGAATGCCACCTCGATGACCTCAACGGAGATCGGGCCTCCTCCTCCTCGGGCCCTGGGGAGAAACAAGGGGATCGGAGCCGAGGAGGAGGAGACCTAGAAGCAGTGGAGGGAGAAGCCCGCTTAGCTGGCAGGGCCGAAACGGAGGTCTCGGCCTGCCGTTTGTGGTGCTTCTCCCTCTGTTTCTCCCTCCTGGCCTCCCTGGCCTCCGACACTTTAGCAGGAGTTTGAGTCCCAGATGGAGGAAGGGGGGCAGGAATGGCAGCAACCACAGCCTGTGGTGGAGCCACGGGAGCAGCGGAGGCCGGAGCCGAGTCCGTGGGTAAAAGTCCCACCAAGACCAGCTTCGACCTCTGCTCTTTCAGTGCCCTGGGGTTGAATGCTGCACAAATGGTACAGCCTGAGGTGAGGTGTTCAACCCCAAGGCACCGAACGCACCGAGTGTGGCCATCAGCCGGGGAGAGCTTATGGCCACACTCGGTACATTTAGAAAAAATGGCTTTTGGGGCCTCAGCCATACTTAAAAAAAAGTAATGTAACACACACACACAGGCCCCAAAACACAACACACAACACACACACTCTAACGACCAGCGAAGGGAGGGAAAACTACTTAAAAGAAATTATTTTTACTCTAAAGGGAACCTACACGTACACACTCAATATTTTTGAGAAAAAAATAAGAAAGTTGACAGAAAAATATCAACTTAACGAGCTAACAGGAATCCAGCTATCCACAAGCGCGGCAAACTAGATCTGAGGTCATGGAGGGTTAGCAGGGGATTATGGGTGAGGGGAGGAGCTAGGAGCTCAGATCCATTAGCTTGAAACAAGTTGCCGGCTCGGATCCGATATCGGATCCAAGACCCACAGGTTGCTGACAAATGAACTCCCTACTTCAGATCAATTCTTTAGATATAATTCTTTACATAATACAGTTCAATCATGTGTGCTGCTATGTGTTATAAAAGTAAAAGAAAAATCAGTGACTTACAATAGAGAAAACAATATGCACACTGATAATTGGGCTTAAAATAAGTGCACCAAGAAAATTACCCTAGTTTTAATAGTCATTTTGAATTGAATTGAAAAAAATATGGAACACATTGCATTTGATTTGATTGACATCAATTAATGACTTTTTTGTTGCTGAGTTTTAATAGATAAGTGTAGCATCACATATTTCTTGCATTTTTGTTTATTCAGTTTTTTTGTCACCCAAAATGTCGTGGTGTGTCACCTTTGACACGTGTCATAGGTTCGCCATCACTGATATAAACCATGAGCATCAGCTATACGTCTTCAGTTATTGTACTCCTGTTTAAAACCATTGTTCCACCAGACCCAGTGGAATAGTCAGATAAAACTAGAGGCCAGGCTCAATTGTTGTTTCATCAATGCAGGAATTTTGCCCAGTTCACATATTTGCCAGTATTCCAGAGCAGGTATGCAGTTAAATAGTTAACTTATGATCACCATACAACCTAATAGTTCCATTACGTGACAGTATGGGTACCTCAACCGAAGACCATTCTGAACATTGCATTCAAGCTGTATTTGTTATTGTTGATGTTGTTTTGAATATACCATATCCTCTTCAGACTTAGCTCATATCATAAAAGAAAAGAGCTGTGTCGCTAAAAGTGGAAGATAGCAGAGTCTTTGTGGAGAATGGCTACTCATTGCTCACCAAGCAGAAGAGGAATAAATTTATTCCACTATATAGGGAATGCCAAGAAGCAGGCATGAGATTCAAACTGCTGAACCCAGTTATCCTCAAACTATTTTTCCCTGGAAAAACAAAAACATTTTTTGATGAAGTGCATCCTAAGGAAGAAATGCAAAAGTTTGTCCAAAAAATAAAGAGCTGTGAAACAGAAGGAGATTCTGCTTCATGTTCTTCTGGTAATAAAGACCAGACAGAGAGACTGCCAGTGAAACCTTTTCCAGTGTTTCAGCAGAAAATGATTGAGAGAAAGAAAAAAAGCACAGAAGTTGACTAGAAGAATCAAGAGTGCACTGGAGATGAAGCAGAGACAGGTTTTGGGAGATGGAAATGAACAGGAATAGAAGAAAAGAATCTGGAAATATTGAACTTTCTTGGACTTTGTCAGGGACGCTAAAGCATATGCCCTACTTCATGTCATTAATGTTTGGAGACCAAAATCAGTAACCTGGAAAGTGACAAATGTGGGATTACAAAGCATTAATTATATTTGTGAAACAGGGCAGAACAATAAAATCTGGAAATATTGGACTTGTTTGGACTTTGTTAAACTTGTAGGGAACTCTTAATCATATGCTCTACTTCATGTCATTAATGTTTGGAAAATACTCAGGAGAGGGAAGAGAAGGGAGAGAGTTAACTGTAAGTAAAACAATTTTTTTTCTTAACAGTATTTCTTAAGTGGTGCATGATTTTCTCTGCATGTTATAAAGTACATTTTTTCAATTATTTTTAAGCATGATGTGGATACTAATGCAAATAGGTGCTTCTGTTTATTCTTTTACTTTTAAGAAATGTAGGCACTGCAATGTACAAAAAGGGGGTCTGGTCAAAACAGCATGACAAAAGAAAAATTATTGTGCTTTTTCTTATTCTTGCATAGGGAAATAGGTTCATAGGTTCATAGGTTCATACTAGGATATCTGCCCGAGGGCATTTACAAGCCTAGCCCATCGTTTTGTGGCTTAGGCCACCCCTTTAGTATGGGGAACTATACCCATTATTTTTCTGTGCCTCTGTCGAGCAGTGACACTGAGGTAATCCCTGGGGTATATCTGCGATCTCCCATCCATTGGTCAAGATTTCTCTTGAACAAGGCCAGCGAGGTGCTCTGCCTCACATGTACCGGGATTTTGTTCCACAGCATAGGGAGTCTTTGGGTGATGAATCTATCCCTCCAGCACGTCCTATTAATAGCCGTGTCAAGGTTTAAGTCTCCGCCCTTGTGGCTCTGATGGATCTAGATTTTTGAGGTGAAGCATATTCATCAAATCTGGGTTTGACATGGCCTTGTATGTTAGGCAAAGGTCACCTCTGAGCAGCGGTAGCGACTGAATAGAGCTGGAGTTCTTTCAGTCGGGCAGCATAGGACAGATTTTTGAGACCCTTTATCCTTTTGGTGAGGAACTTTTGTGGCCTCTCCAGCTGCTGCAAGTGTCGGGTCAGATACATTCCGAATGGGGCATTGTACTCAATCATTGGTCTGATGAGTGATGAGTAAAGGGAGACTATGACCTCCCTTGATCTAGATGAGAATCCCTTCATGATAAGGTGGGCAATGTAGAAGGTCTTCCTAACTACTTTAGCTACATGGGTATTGAATGACAGACTACTATCAACCTGGGTCCCCAGGTCCCTGATAACTTCTTCTGTGCTCAGTGGATTGCCACCTATTTGGTAGCTAGGGGTAACCTTGTTTTTCCCGAAGGGTATGACTATGCATTTTTTGGCATTTAACTTTAGGCCGTGGCTCTGGCACCAGTTATCCGTTTCTGTGAGACCCTTCTGAAGGATATCTGTGTCAGATGTGTTTTCTACTATGGCGCCCAGTTTGCAGTCATCTGCAAACTTTGTCAGCCATAACCCTCCTGTGTTTGCTTGTACTTCGGAAAAGTAGATGCCAAACAAGAGTGGGCCCAGGACTGAGCCCTGTGGGACACCACTTGTGACAGGCTTTGAGTCTGACATGGCGCCAGCAGCTCTGACCCTGTGGGTTCTGTCACTCAGCCAGTTTGCAACCCATCTTGTGATGTATGGGTTGACATTTAAGCTGATGAGTTTTTCAATGATACCGAATGGGGTATTGTATCGAAGGCCTTAGCCAGATCGAGGTAGGCTGTATGGACTGCCTTTCCTCATCAATGGCTTTGGTGACTGTTTCAAAAAGTCAACCAAGTTTAAAAGGCATGATCTGCCTTTGACAAAGCCAAACTGGGTTGGATCCAAAGTCTGCAAATTCCCTATGTCTTTATTTATGAGGTCCATTATGATCCTCTCCATGGCTTTGCAGATAAGGCTTGTCAAGCTAATGGGCGGTAATTTCCAGGGTCGGTGGAGGCACCGCCTTTGTGAAGTGGTACCACAGTTGCAGTGCGCCACTCCTGGGTGCGTATCCAGAGGTAAGACTTTGATTAAACAGCTGTCCTAGCTGTGGGTTTAATTCCTCATTGAGTTCATGGAGCACACAGCCGGGGACACCATCAGGTCCCATGGATGCTGTGTTTTTGCTTTGGAGAGAGCAGTTCTCACTTGGGCTGGAGATGTTTGGGGGCTGCAATCGTTTGGTATAGATATCTCTCCTTTTGGGGAGGGGAGAAGTTTGCACTGAACCTGTCAGCCAGTATGTTGGCAATGTCTGTAGGATCAGTAATCTTCACATCATTTTGAACTAGCTCTGAGCATATCTGGGAGTTTCCTCCCAGGTTTCTAACATAGCTAAAGAAGGCCTTATGATTGTCTTTTGAGTCTTTAGCTATTTTTCTCTCGAAATTTGCTTTGGATGATTTTATGAGAGCTCTTAGTTTTTACTTATAGTGATCAAGGGTGTCTTACCTTTTAAGGATTTTGCTCTATCTTGTAGTAGCTTCCTCCTTTTGTTGTAGAGTTTGTTTATGGCTGGGGTCCACCAGACTGGATGCTTGCCTTTGGTACAAAGAGTCTTTGTTTTGCTTGGGATTGCCTTATCCATGCAGTCCTGCAGGTGCTGGTAGAAGGCATTTGTAAGTGATTCAGCGGCTTGAGTACTGTTTTCCCCGGCTCGGGGCCTTAAAGGAGACCACACTAGTCTTTAGAAGTGTGAAGTCGGCTTTTGAGAAGTTCTTTACTGTGGTCTTTTTATTTCAGGTGGGGTGGGATGAGGACCTCCAGCGAGATTAGTTTGTGGTCTGATCTCACCAGTGAGGGTACACCTCCGGTGTTGAACATTGTGCTCCCATGTTCGTGATGATGAGATCAAGTATGTTATCTCCTCTTGTGGGGATGGTGACTAGTTGTTCCATGGCATTTGAGTTTATGAATTCCAGGAACTTTTGGGCTAGGGTGTTTGGGCTTGAGTAGTGTTCCCAGTCTATATTAGGGTAATTGAAGTCACCTAGTATGATGGTGTTTGGTGATACATTTATCCCTCTAGTGTTTTCAGGAAGGCCATGTGAGGTTCCTGAGTTTGTGAGGGTGGCCTGTAACATGCTACAATTTGCAGAGCAGTCTTGCCTATGGTTAATTGCACCTGGATGGTCTCCGATGCATCGTATGCCACCAGTCTTGAGGTGTGGGTGTCCTTGATGAATATGGATACCCCTCCTTTCTTGGTATTGTCCAGATTTTGGGGCCGGAACGCATGATATGAGGTAAAACCTGATAGCCGGGTGCTCTCAGGAGCCTTGAACCAGGTTTCTGTCACAGCACAGACATCGATGTTCTCCATACTGAGAAGGGCCTCGAGTGCGTGCATTTTGAGATTTAGACTTCTGGCATTGAGCAGCATTACCCTTAGTTTTTCCTTTTTTGTGTTCTAGGGTGGTAGGTTTAGAATTTGAGCCTTGCCTAAAAAGGCACTATGGGGTGGCAAGAGCCTTTGCCAATATCCGAATCCCAGGGTGACAGGTGCAAGCCGTCCCTTGAAGCAGCGTGGCTTGTCCAGCATGTCATCCCAGGCAGACAGACACTGGATCCCCTTTGAATGACACCAGTGTTTAAGCCAATTGTTAAAGCTGATCATCTTATCTCTGTATTGTGGCATCATTCTTGGTGAAGGTAGGATACTGCTCAAGGTCAGGGTCATACCTGTCTGGGCTACATAATCAGAGAGCTCCTCAATGTCTCTTTTCATGTAGTCCAAGGAGGTACGTCTCAGGTCGTTTACACCAGCGTGGACAATGACTGAATCATATTTGTACCTGCTGTTGAGAGACCTGAGTGCTTATGCTATGTGGCGGATTCTGGCGCCCGACAGGCAGCTTACTGTGACCTTCTCCTTACTCAGTCTGGTGAGCGGGACGTCAGTGTGTCTGACTATGGAGTCACCAATGACTAGTGTGTCTGGCATTGTGTTTGGCCTTAAGGGCTGTGACTGTTTGACACTCTGACTGTGAGGTCTATGTGTTGCAGGTGTTGTGTTCTGAGGTGGTGGTTGTTTGGGTGTCTGCTTTGGTGGCCTCTGCTGTTTTGGTAGATTTTTGATCAGAGCCTCCAGTATGTCTTTGTGTGTTTATGTGTATGATCTGAGGTTGTAATGGTAATATGTGAGACTGGGTCTATAGTGTGTGTGGTAACCTTCTCCTCCTGACTGGTCTTGCCAGTCCTATGTTGAGAGAGCTCAGCCTCCAGTTTGGCCGTGTAGTTGCATCTCTCGCATGTATTTGTGTTTTGTGGGAGGAGGAGAGGGTTGTCTGTGTACATGAGGCAATTGTAACATTGCCTCAATATTCCCAGGTTCACCAGCTGAGCAGGAGAGGACACTAGCAACTGATCCTCGACATGCTAGAAGGAATAGACAAAAAACTTTAAAAAGATTCGGGACGTGGGTGACCGAGAAATGGGGTTGCCTTTTGGGGTACTATCTATGACAAGAGTGCCGTATCAAGGTAATAAGTACTGTAGGAGCAAGTGCTACGCTTTAACAGATAGAGAATAGTCTACTTGGAGTCAAGTAGAGATGATCTTTTAATTATAGGATACGCTGATTAGATCAGTAGTATAGTTCGAGGAAGGTAGTTTTAAGGGAAAATTTGAAGAGTGGACTTTAGGTAGCCGAATAGTTTAAACCTGCTTAACCGGGCGCTGCCCTAGTGTGCAACAGTAGCAACTCCGCTAAATCGGGCTAAATCGGCTAAATCGCTTAAAGCGTGCTTTATAGCAGGGGCTGGAAAAGACAGGAAATGACCCAAATTGGCCAACAAACCACAAGTCACTGCCCTAAACCACTCCTCCGAGGACAAATGAAGGAGTTATGGAAATGACCCCTAGTGGCCAATAAAACTACAGTTTCAAGTCAGTAACCACCTCTCCGGGGCAGGAAGCTGCTCAATGTTAGTCACTCCCACTGATAAACACAGAGACCCTCCTTCAGCCCAAGCAAAATGGCCTCACAGAAACTTTCAAACAGTTCAGGAACAGCAAGCCTGTAACTGAACTTTTTAACTCTCAGAAAAGTGGGAAAAAGCAAGATTTTTTTTTGTTTTGTTTTTTACAGAGATAGCAGAGGTTCACAAGTAATATCAAGTTATAACAGTGCAGTAAATGACCCCACACAAGAGTGCTAGGTCAAGGACAGAAAATATGCAAGTTTTAAGAAAAAAACGATTTAAAATTAAGTGCAAACAGGAAATTCAGCAAACAGCTTTTGGTTGTGCTCTAAATACAGCTACTAATACAGAAATCAAGTTTAACAAGCCAGAAAATGCTCAAGCTAGGCAGCTATGCAGAAAAACTTAGCAAATAAACAGAGAAAAAATACTTAAAATCTCAAAAGTGGCTCCCTTCTTCTCTCAGCGTTTTTCCTCTTGGAGGGTGCTTCACCAACAACCAACAAGCCTGAAAAGACGCTCAAACCACGAGGCAACAAGGTTTTAAGAGAGGAAGATGAAGGAGTTATGGAAATGACCCCTAGTGGCCAATAAAACTACAGTTTCAAGTCAGTAACCACCTCTCCGGGGCAGGAAGCTGCTCAATGTTAGTCACTCCCACTGATAAACACAGAGACCCTCCTTCAGCCCAAGCAAAAATGGCCTCACAGAAACTTTCAAACAGTTCAGGAACAGCAAGCCTGTAACTGAACTTTTTTAACTCTCAGAAAAGTGGGAAAAAGCAAGATTTTTTGTTTTGTTTTGTTTTTTACAGAGATAGCAGAGGTTCACAAGTAATATCAAGTTATAACAGTGCAGTAAATGACCCCACACAAGAGTGCTAGGTCAAGGACAGAAAATATGCAAGTTTTAAGAAAAAACGATTTAAAATTAAGTGCAAACAGGAAATTCAGCAAACAGCTTTTGGTTGTGCTCTAAATACAGCTACTAATACAGAAATCAAGTTTAACAAGCCAGAAAATGCTCAAGCTAGGCAGCTATGCAGAAAAACTTAGCAAATAAACAGGGAAAAAATACTTAAAATCTCAAAAGTGGCTACCTTCTTCTCTCAGCGTTTTCCTCTTGGAGGGTGCTTCACCAACAGCCAACAAGCCTGAAAAGACGCTCAAACCACGAGGCAACAAGGTTTTAAGAGAGGAAGATGAAGGAGTTATGGAAATGACCCCTAGTGGCCAATAAAACTACAGTTTCAAGTCAGTAACCACCTCTCCGGGGGCAGGGAAGCTGCTCAATGTTAGTCACTCCCACTGATAAACACAGAGACCCACCTTCACCCCAAGCAAAATGGCCTCACAGAAACTTTCAAACAGTTCAGGAACAGCAAGCCTGTAACTGAACTTTTTTAACTCTCAGAAAAGTGGGAAAAAAGCAAGATTTTTTTGTTTTTGTTTTTACAGAGATAGCAGAGGTTCACAAGTAATATCAAGTTATAACAGTGCAGTAAATGACCCCACACAAGAGTGCTAGGTCAAGGACAGAAAATATGCAAGTTTTAAGAAAAAAACGATTTAAAATTAAGTGCAAACAGGAAATTCAGCAAACAGCTTTTGGTTGTGCTCTAAATACAGCTACTAATACAGAAATCAAGTTTAACAAGCCAGAAAATGCTCAAGCTAGGCAGCTATGCAGAAAAACTTAGCAAATAAACAGAGAAAATACTTAAAATCTCAAAAGTGGCTCCCTTCTTCTCTCAGCGTTTTTTCCTCTTGGAGGAAATGATTGTGTTAGCTTTATATAGTAACATGTTTTGACAGAAAGCAAGCAAATGAAAAAGAATATTGAATATTATAAGATCTTTTTCTAGTAAACAGTCCTGTATTTGGTTCTCATGCTACTAGCAGACAACCTAATAAAGAGAAATGGGTTGGAGAAAATGTTTTCTGAAAGCATTCAAGTGTTTCCCAGCTGGGAGAGCTATAAAGATAAGGCAAAACAAGACAGCGCTTAATAGAATCACAAGCTCTACCATGCATCTTAGTATGGATAAGCTTTCTTTCTGTTTAGCTCGTCTGTTTGTGTGTAGCATTCAGTTTAGAACTTATGTTCCTGTTAAGGGGGTAAAACTTCAATATTTGAAGATGTATATAGTTTTGTGTGTTATTATTAAGTTAGTAGGTTTTAGGGGGTACTGGGTGTGTGTGTATTTTTATTTGAGAGTTTTCAATAAAACAAAAAGTTCTTCAAGATGTGACATAGGTTAAAATGGAGATGACAAAAAACAGTTGTATAAAGGCCTGCCAAACAGTGCATGCATGTCACACAAAACCTGGAACTAGACACCTAACAAAAAGCCATTATACATAAAAGGTGGGAATAATAATCCCTCAAGAATATGATTTTTTCTATAATGTCTTTAGATGGTCTCACAGATAAATCCAAAAAAAAAAGTAGTGAACTATATTAAACAATGTAGAGTGCAAAAGGCTGTGTTACAGGAGACAAACTTGGAAAGAACTGAATATGTGAATTTTATAAAAAAAGGTTTTCAGGATGGTTATTCAGCAGAATACCTGTGGCAGAGGAAGAGAGGAGTACTTATATCATTTGAAAGAGGAGCTCCAATAGTAATAGAAGAGGAAAAAAAGATAATCATGGTAGATTTGTAGTACTAAGGGGCTACTGCCAAGGAAGAAGGATTACACTGGTATCTGTTTATATTCCACTGAAAACTGCTATAATAGAGCTAAAGAAAATAGTGGGAGAAATAATCAGCCTTCAGCAAGGAATGTTACTTATAGGTGGAGACTGGAATTCGATTTGCAGCAGTGAAGATGTGTGGGGGTCTAGAAAGGGAAATATAACAAAGGAGGGTAGATTTTTAAAGAAATTTATGAACATATTTGGCATGTTACATGTGAATTCAGTACTAGGAATTTGGAATGAGTTTACATGTTATTCTCCGAGATACAAAAACTAGACTGGGCTAGACAGAATTTACATTTCACAGGAGCATGTGCATTTAATTGAAGGTCTTAATACACACACAATAACTATTTCAGATCATGCACCAGTAATAACTAAAATAAAAGCACAATGTAATGAAATAAAAATGAGACACTGGTGTGTTCCCACCTATCTGTTGAAAAGTGAGGAATTTAAGGAATTGGTAGTGGAAATTATTCAGAAGCTATTAGAGAAGATAGAAACTTCTTTTGAAGATATAGCTAGAGAGAGGGATAAAATTAAAGTGGAGTTTAAAAATAGGGAAGAAATAAAAGAAAGGGCGATACGGTTAAGAAGTAACAAGAATTGTATTGCAAAATAGGGGGAATCTCACAGAACAAGAAGATGAGAAACTACAGTATGCTAAACAGAAAATAAGGGACTACCTTGATAACATACATGAGTTTAGAAAGATTGGCAACTGTTTTTTGGTAATAACTCTAGAGGACAAAAACTTTTAGCATGACTCAGACAACAGAAAGTAGAAAGGGCTGTCACCAAGCTTAGGGAGCCTATTACAAGGAAGATAATTAGGGATCCTGTAGAAGTATGAGAAATATTTTGGAAATTCTATGAATGTCTGTATAAAAAAAGAGAAATATGGAAATCAAGAAAAGGTACAAATGGAAATGCTTATGGAAGATTAAATATGCCAAGGCTAGAGGGAAAGGAGGCTAAATTACTAACAGGATAGGAGGAGATGAGATAAAAATGGTGAGCTATAACCAATCTACAGGAAAGTCCTCAGGATTAGATGGTATTCCTGTGGAAGTTGGGAAGCTAGGAGGGGAAAAAAACTGATGAAGATCTGGAAGGTTTTCGTTTAACAGTATTTTAAAAGGAGAAGAAGTACCAACATCCTGGAAGAAAGTGGTAGTAGCTGTATTGGGTCTACTTCACGTTATCGAATTTTGAAAATGTCAAATGGCAATAATATCATAAATGCCGTACATCAAGAGTGTTGTTGCGGGATCATGGTACAGTGAAGATCAGGAAATTTGCCCTTTCCTCACTCTAGTGCGATCTCAGAGTTGGTATATATAATTAGCAAGGGTTGTAGGGGCGCAGTCCCCCATAAGAACAGTTTAGATGTATGGCATTTACGAACATAGCGCCGTTTGACATTTTAGTCTTTCAACAATATGATATAGATGCGCTGTATTACCTAAAGAGGCTAAAGATCGACCATTTCCAGCTTCATACAGACCCATTTCAATATTAAATCAAGATTTTAAAGTGTTGTGTCTATAATGGCTAAACAAATTGCAAAAGTGATCCCAAAATTGATAGATATGGATCAATGTCATTTTGTGGAGGGGAGGCAAACATTTGACAACATAAACAGTGTGAAGATATGTGAAGGCTGCCAGCCTAGCTAGATAGAATTTTGTAGATAATTATACTTCTTTGTAAATATTAATAAAAGCCATAGACTTGGTCTCTTAAATGTGAAAAGACTGTATTGGATGTTGAACTGCAAAAATGTAACAACAGTGCACTCTGCTGTAAGAAAGCTGATAAGTCAAGCATTTTATACTGTTTGATCTCAGGGCTCAGAGCTGTGGTGTCTGAACCAGCAGATTCTTTCTATTGTTTTGAGACCAGAGTTAATTGCTAGATTTTACATATATAATGTCTTTAATTGCTGTGGTTTCCTGACCAGGTGCAAACTTACTAAGAAATGTAAAAGCAGAGTTTCTGTTAGCCTGGGAAACCAGAGAATTGTTAAGAATGATGTAATCTAAAATGAGTCAGCAGAATGTATTATCAGTTTAAAGGACTTTCTCAGAGATGGAGAGAGAGCATTTTG